>NC_143052.1:27124393-27275909 GCF_052426305.1 Pelodiscus sinensis | reverse complement strand
TTCTACTCAAGCGAGAGGTGGATCCATCTCCTCAGTATCGGAGCTATAGAGAGGGTGCCTATACCATTCCATGGAAGAGGGTATTACTCCCGCTATTTTCTAACACCGAAAAAGTCCGGCGTTTGGAGACCCATACAGGACTGCTGCGGTCTCAACCAATATGTGCGGAGGCAGCGGTTCAGGATGGTTACTCTCACCACCATCATACTGGCATTGCAGCAAGAAGACTGGTTTGCTTCCCTTGATTTACAAGACGCTTATTTTCATGTCACAGTCCACCCCGCCCACAGATTTTTTCTCTGCTTCCTTGTAGACTCCGAACACTACCAATACAAAATTCTCCCATTCGGTCTTTCATCAAGACACTTGCTGTGGTGGCGGCCTTCTTCCGCCACCTAAGAATCATAATCTTCCCTTACCTGGACGACTGCCTCCTCAGGGCCTGGTCCTTCGACAAGCCTTGATCGTGGTCTCCACAACACGACTTCTTTTTGACAGCCTAGGCCTCATAATCAATATCCAAAAATCATCCCTCAACAGACTATAGATTTTATAGGCACTCGTCTCGATTGTGTGACGGCACGTGCCTACCTTCCTGACACTAGACTCAACACGATCCAAGATCTCGTTCACGTCCTTACTACCAGTCCCACAGTTCCGGTTCTCACCTGTCTACAATTGATGGGGCACATGGCAGCCACTACTTTCATTGTCGCGCATGCACACCTACATTTCAGATGCCTGCAACAATGGGTATCAACTGTATACACGCCTCGCAGGTGTGACATGCACAGAATGGTTTCCGTGGTCAGGCAATCCCTGAAATGGTGGACAGTTCCCCACAATATGTTAATGGGTATCCCATTCCACACACCCCAGCCTACCATCCAGGATGCCTCCCTCCTTGGCTGCGGAGCCCACGTGCACAACAAACAAGCGCAGGGCCGTTGGTCACCACAAGAATCGCTCTGCATATAAGTCTTCTGGAGTTACAGGCGGTATACAATGCTTGCAATCACTTTCTCCCCTGGATACAAGACTATAGGGTACAAGTTCTTACAGACTATATGACAACAGTCTATTACATAAATAAACAAGGCGGGGCCCGCTCCCGTACTCTTTGCAGAGAGGCGGTACATCTCTGGAACTGGTGTATTCGGCACAACATCTGGTGCATACTGCTGCATACCTCCCAGGGGACGACAACACCACTGCAGACACACTCAGCCGGCATTTTGCACAGCATCACAAATGGGAGCTACACCCTGAGCTTATACAGGACATATTTCAATTCTGGGTTCACCCAGCTTCGGACCTCTTCGCCGCAAAGTGCGACCACTACTGCTCCAGAGCAGGAATAGGTCAGGCATCAAGGGGCGATGCCTTCCTCCTCAACTGGAGTCGACAACTGCTATATGCGTTTCCACGAATTCCCCTAATACACAGGGTCCTAGAGAAAGCACTACTAGACGGAGCAACACTAATTCTAGTAGCACCATACTGGCTGCGCCAGACTTGGTTCTCTTACCTCCTCCATATGTTGTCTCATCCCCCATATCGCCTTCCCACTCGGACCAATCTTCTCACACAAGAGCAGGGGAAACTACTTCATCCACAACCGGATCACCTCGCCCTATCCACTTGGTTCCTGACACCTGCCAACAAGAAGGATTAGGGGCTTCAGCAGCGGTCGACCACGTATTCCTACATAGCAGGAAAACTTCGACCCAAAATACTTACCTGCAGAAATGGAGAAGGTTCACCGAGAGGTGTGCACACAAGGGCATGGACCCTTATAATGTGCCACTATACTCCATTCTGGAGTACATTTTGCACCTCAAACATAGTGTGCTTTCCCTATCGTTGCTAAAGGTCCACTTAGTGGCCATTTCAGCCTTTAGACAGCCGATAGAGAAAGATGCAACTTTCTTGCATCCAGTGAGAGAAAAATTCCTCAAAGGCCTAAACAACCTGTTCCCCGAGCACAAGCAATCCCCAGATCCTTGGAATCTCGAATTGGTCCTAGATACACTCATGCGGCCACCCTTCGAACCATTGTTCACATCCGATTTTAACTTTCTCACCATGAAGGTTGTGTTCCTGCTGGCAATCACATCTGCGTGCAGGGTAGGGGAGCTAGCAGCCTTGTTGGCATCACCTCCTTATACAGTCTTCACACCACAGGCAGTCATTCTGCTATCTCAACCATCCTTCCTGCCCAAGGTCAATTCCAGCTTTCACATAAACGAACCCTTTGTTCTACCCGTCTTCTACCCAAAACCACACGCCGCTTCTTGCCATGCTAGTCTCCATTCGCTCGACATTCGTTGAGCACTGGCATTTTATATTGAAAGAACTCGGAGCATACGGAAAACAGATCATCTATTCATCTCTCTGGATGCTCGCACCAAAGGTCACCCGTTGTCATCTCAGCGAATATCTAAACTAATAGTCTCATGCATCACCAAATGCTACCAAATGAGAAAGGTCACCCTACCCCATAGGGTCAGAGCCCATTCCACCAGGGCAATAGCGTCATCAACAGCCTTTCTTAAGGGCGTTCCTATGAAGGACATTTGCTGGGAGGCAACATGGTCCTCCGAACTTATGTTCGTGAACCGTTATGCTCTTTCTAGAATCATTGCCTCCAACACAGCAGTAGCCAATGTCGTCCTTTCCTCAGCGGCACTACACTGACTCCGACCCTCCTCCTTACGTTGGCTATTGCTGTGGCATCACCCACAGTGGAGCACCCACGGGGACACTACCTGAAGAAGAAGTTACTCACCTTGTGCAGTAATGATGGTTCTTCAAGGTGTGTGTCCCCATGGGTGCTCCACGACCCGCCCTTCTCCCCTCTTCGGAGTCTCTTTTTTTTTATCTTGCAGACCTTGACGGTTGGGAGGAACTGGCGGGGCCGTACCGCGTGACCAGAAATGGTGTAAAAAGCCGCAAGATGGCCGCTGCGTGTGCACGGTTCAGTGAACAACAGCTGAAACATTTCCGAACTGTGGCACCGGGACAGGCCCGACACCCACAGTGGAGCACCCACGGGGGGACACACCTCGAAAAACCATTGTTACTGCACAAGGTGAGTAACTTCTTCTTCTTCGAGATGTCCCCCCGTAGATTCTCCACACCCACTCTCCTCCCCTCTGCTCTTGGCTAATGCAGTACATTGTAGAGAAGGAAAGGAGGGAATGGCCACCGGCGCGTGTCTGTCAATCAGGGCAATTGTGCAATAGCACAGCACACGCAGGTGGCTGGGGGACTGCTAGCAAAGATCTCTGGGCCATGTGCACAGCGGCGCTGACACTCCTAAGTGGAGCACCCACAGGGACACGTTTCGAACTACTCCAGTTACTGCACAAGGTGAGTAACCTCCCCTTCTTTGATTATCAGGAGTTTTGTAGGCACGAGAAGTAATTCTTTTGCTGTACCCTGCACTGATTAGGTCTCACCTGGAGTATTGTATTCAGTTCTGGGTTCCACATTTCAGGAAGGATGTGGACAAATTGGAGAAGATCCTGAGAGGAACAACAAGAATGATTAAAGGTATAGAAAATATGAGCTATGGGGGAAGATTGAAAGAATTCAATTTGCTTAGTTTGGAAAAGAGAAGACTGAGAGGAGGACATAACAGCTTTCAAGTATCTAAAAGGTTGTTACAAGAGGGAGGGAGAAACAGTCTCCTTAACCTTTGATGATAGGACAAGAAGCAGTGGGCTTACATTGCTGCAAGGGAAGTTTAGGTTGGACATTAGGAAAAACTTCCTAATTGTTAGGGTGGTTAAGTACTGGAATAAATTGCCTATGGCGGTTGTGGAATCTCCATCATTGGAGATTTTTAAGAACAGGATAGACATACTCCTATATAATCTACTCTAGATGGTACTTTTTCATGCCATGAGTGCAGAGAATTGGATTTGATGACCTCTCAAGGTTTCTTCCAGTTCTATGATTGTGCGATCATTGTTAATTATTATTTCTCTGTTGTGCAACACTATCACAAAGACAGAAACCCGGAACAAGTTCTGACCATCTTTGCAATCAGTTCTAATTCCAATCCATATAGACAGATGCCTTATTTTACATTGTATTTAGCCAGATTGTGTCCTGTGAGTCAGAAGTAGACAGAAGGCTTGTTAAATGTAGTCTGTCTTTGAAGGAGCATGAATGACATGTGGTTACTTGTGTGCTGCCTTTATGTATTTATCTCTTCTGTTGATTGGTACTGCTATTCGTCACCATAGCATCTGAGCATTGCTTCTTCGAGTGATAATTCGTACATGAATTCCACACTTGGATACATACATTCAACATAAATATGTGTCCTGAAATTCTTCAAAGCACTTTCCTTTGTCCTGGACATTTGCAGATGCTTTCCTTGTGCTACTGATTGAGGGTATAAGAGACAGTGAGGGTTCACACCTCTCCTGTTCGTTTTTACCATTTCATCACCTGAGTTGGAATTGTTCTCCTTTATTATAATCTATAATGAAAACATTTATTAATAATTATATTATTAGTTATAGTTAGCAGTTAAAGTTTATAGTATAGAATAGAGTGTTTTCTTGTTCTTCAGATGGAAAACCCCTCCCCATCTATGAGACTATCCCCAGCGTCATAGCATTCAAGAATTGTGTTTTCTTACCTCGGTTCTTCTCCATTAGTAATGAATATCAAGCTGCCTTATAGGGATGCTAAAATGTGCTTAATTAACTAACCAAGTAACTGCTGAAATTTTCAGCACTTAGCGGTTACGTGTGGGGCAGCATATGGCTCCCACCTGCCCCCTGTGCTGTTACCAGCAGTATCAGTGGCAGCAGCGTGGGGGCACAGGCGGCTCTCTGGGAGCTGGTGTGCACAGGGATCCGGCGTTTAAACCACCTCCCGATGAGTACCATCACAATTTCTCAGCTCTTATTGAAACTGGGAGCTGAGGGATTTTGCTAAGGGGCGGGGACAATGCGCAAAGCTTTTTCCTCTCTGCTCAGACTGTGTAGAAATTAGTGGTTGCAGTTTCTCTCTAGCAAGGGTGCCAGTGAGGCGACTGCAGGCCAGATCCTGCAGCTTGGTGGGTCGAATCTTGCCTGCTAGCAAACTCTTGCCCACCCCTGTTTTATGGTCTCCAGAAGTCTTAGTCTTGGTTACTGATGCTTAATTTCTCCCCTCCTCCCCCCCAAAAAAACACAACAAAACCCCCAAACCTACAAACAAACAAAAAAACCCACTAGTAATATTGTGGAATTATTTTAGTTCAAAAAAACCCCAAAACACAGTTCAGTGATGTTCTGAGAGAGATTCATTATTATCTTTTTAACAATGTTAGACTAGCATTTTATTGTGAAGATTACTGAAGATTGAACAGTTAGAAAAGAAATGAAATTAAACAAATAATCACTCAGTGACTGTAAAAGAAAAAAATGTCATTTAAAAATGCAGTTATGTTAGGTAGGGAGGGGGCCTACTCTTCAAGCATCCTGCTTTTCATTATCTTTTTTCTTATTAGCTTTTTTTTTTACTCTGAATATTGAGTCAATTCTTGATCTGCCATTTTTTAAATAATCTTAGTTTATGATACACAGTTACCATTGTCCCAGCAATGGAGAACTTCAGTTTATTTTTGGTTTTTGAATGGATGATTCCCTAAACACATCAGTTTCTTTCCACATACACAGTAGGACATGGAAGTGTTAAAAGTATTTCTGCTACTGTAGCTAAAGCGAAGAGAGGACGTTATCGCTGTGTCTAGACTACATCCTTCTGTCGATAGAGGGATGTAAATGAAGCACTTCAAAAGTGCAAATTAAGCGGGGATTTAAATATCCCGTGCTTCATTTGCATAATCACATCATGGGGCTCTTTCAAACAAGTGCCATTTCGAAAGTAAAACCGTGGTCTAGACGCAGTTCTTTCGAAAATGGCAGGCTTTTTCGAAAGATCCTGTACTCCTCAAAAAATGAATATTCTGAATAGGCTGAGCTGTGGATTGAAGCTGTGAAAATAATTTTGAATTTTGCATCCAAAAAACATTATCTTCAAGAAAGCACAGCTTTACTCAACAGCAACACCCAGACAACCTTTCTTCAACAGCAGATGGTTGAATAACCTTCTCACCATATTTGAAGATCTTTGCAACATTTAATAGAAGATACCCATTGACTATGAGAGAGCTTCATCAGTGTGGATGAAATTAAATGCTGTTCTAAACTAGGCTTAAAAATGACTACTGGTACTTGTTTGAAGAACTTTGTAGTGCTTTTGAATTTTGACACATGATGAGAAGGTTGCTTGATCTTGAACATCACCAGTGAAAAACTATATTGTGTGAGCAGCATATTCATAATGCAGTAGTTATAGATACTCATTTATCAAGAAAGTCTAAGGAGCTTTGAGGTTGGTCACTGAAATACTCTTCTATGACCACAGTTCGTTCGTTGTATTTTTAACTGGTTAGCAACATGTTTGTTGTGTGATGGTGCTCAGTTGTACATTGGAATGCAAAAGAAAACCTGGTTGTGGAATTGTTCCCATGAAGTTGATGACTATGAGACAAGCCAGTAGCCAAACCAAGGCTGCTTGTTCAGCTCTCCCTCCAACAGAGGTTTGGTGAGTCACCACTTAGGCATGCAGTAGCAACCTGTCTTGGAGTAGAACCATCCCAGGGCTCAGGTATCTCTCCCCCTGCAGTTCCCACTCCCTCCCCCCTCCACGATTTACAGATCAGTGTATGCAGCAACAGCACTACCCTTCCAGGAATTGTCCTGTTCTTTCATACTGTAACACAATCTTCAGACTCTGATCCTGCTCTTGATTCTGTTTCTTCCTAAGCCTTGTCTGAGCCTGTTTCAGTCTTGTCCTTGCCCTACCCTGATACTAATCTGCTTCAGTCTTGCCTTCACTTCCTGTCACTCCCTGGATCCTTGGACTCTTAAATACCCAGCTTAAACCTTTGTCCTGTATCTCAGTCTTAAATGTGATAATGATTTGCCTTGTCCCCTGGACCGTGACCACGTGACTTTGGGCCCCAGCTTGCATCCACCCTGTGGCTGTGGTACTGATCTGTCTTGTCCCTCTACTCTAACCACCAGACATTGATCCCTGGTTTGCACCTGGCCTCTGGCTCCCTTACTAATGCTGGCTTGACTGCAGACTCTGATCTTGGTTCAGATCTTGGCCTGTTCCAGTGCCAACCTTGGCCCAGTTCTGACCCTAAGTCAGCTTCAGCCTCCACTCCGAAGACTAGACCTGAAAGCTAAGAGGCAGCACTGGCAATGATTACCTCATTACGTGTGGTATGTTATCCATCAGCCACTAGAAACATGTGAGGAGCCTGTGCAATAAGGGTAGCAACTCTTTCACATTGTCTGCTTCAGCATACAGAAGACTTCCTGCAAGCCATTTCCTTTTTGAGACTTTGGATGCAGCTTATGGAAAAAATTCTAGCATATAAGGAATTTTGACTATAGGAAATGGTATAGTGGTAGCATAAATACCTCTAGCAAATGTCAAGTTGTTCTGATCATTCCATCCTCTTCAAATACCAATTTGAAGCACATCTGAAGGCTTACCAGGAGTAGGAGTTTTCAATGCTGGAGCAGATGGAGTAGCAAATTTCTTGTCAGAAGATGAAAAATGAAATTAGCTTTACTTTCATTGTCCCTCATATCACTGTCCTCATCAAAAGATCATGATGCTGAAGATGAAGTAGAAGGAGAATGCACAGTTGAATACAAATTTTGATGCCGTCTTGTTTCCCTTTCTTACTGTTTGATTTCAATAATCTATATTTGAAATTAAATTCAATGGGACATATGCCAGAAGAATTCAACAAGTGTTTCTCCATTCTTTTTGCATGTGTTATGTATTTGGAAGATAAGAGCTTGTACTTAGCATTAATGGTTATTCCATGTTCATGACAAGCAAAAAAAATCATACAAATGATTTTTGTTTTCCCTTACTCTATGTAATGTGGTATGTTGTTAATGTCTTTTTACTTTTGCAATGCTCTCTAGATTATGAAGTATATCTTGTATTTCAGCCAATCAGTAAAAATTCAGTTCTGTTTCTAACTGCTGCTGTTCTTGAAGATTACAGCCAGTCAGAATGTTTTTGAGTGTGCTGTCTTCTCTCTTCCAAGACCATTACAGACTATTATATCATGTAGAGGGTCTTGGGATGACAAATGGCTCCTCTCTGCAGCAAACAGCAGCAGTAGAAACAGAGTAGGAAGGAGGGGCCTGTACAAAAATTTGATGTCATACCACCTCATTAACATAGAACTTTCAATATCAGCAAGGTTTGGTTCTGTGTACGGGATTTTTGTTGAGGGAAAGGGAGAACGGAGTTATTTACATGGGCATTTAATATGGGTTGTTTTCTTTGTAGGGAGTTGAGGAGGAGTTAGGGGGAGTTTAATAGCTGTGAAATGTCGGTTTAAGGGAAAGACTTGCTGGCTGTGCATCTCTTCCTTCCTCTGTACCAGGGGTGCCCAAACTTTTTTCAAAGAGGGCCAGATTTGATGAAGTGAACATGCGTGAGGGCCGACCATTTTGCCTGACATTCTTTGAACCATTAAAATTAAATGCAAATTAACTATTTTATGCAAAGTTTATTGCAAACGGCATACTTTTCATTTCGTCACATGGATGACAAATCTAAACAGGTGTTAAATCACTCTGCCTTTCATATCTGAAGGCCAGATGAAAAAAAAATCCAGGAAGCTGAAATATATGTCAGGAACATTGTAAAGTACATTACATATTGGTAATAAAGGTTGTCTGTCAACTTTTAAGTTCAAAAAATATGAACAGGAACATAACACCAAGTATACATGTTGTGTCCAAATATATTTATAACGGATTTAGACCAACTGACATTAACTGAGATTTTACAGTGTATTCATCTCAATACATATGGATTTGTTGGAGGCCATAAAAGATAGATATTGCCAAATTACCTGTGGGGCCGTATTAAACCGGAACACGGGCCGCAATTGGCCCCCGGGCCGGACTTTGGACATGCCTGCTCTATACCCTTCTGAGTTAATGTATGTAATTTTGTCTAGTTGCAGTTTAGATTGTAAGATCTTCATGGCAGCAGCCGTGTCTTTTAACTTGTTTAATTTGCTTTGTAAACTGCTACATACACTGATGGTCTAGTATTCAAATAAAGACTTTCTCTTTTCGTCTTTTTCTTTGTTCTAGAACACTCCAGCCAGTCAAAATGCTCAGCTTTCAGTAGGTTTGCCTCTTTCCCAGCAAATGGTATTAATCATGGATGTTAAATTGTGGGTTATTTTGGTAACCGTGTAATCAGTGAAAATTTCAGTGGTTACACATTTATATGCAGTGAGGAGGCAGCTCCATGGGAGCCAGTGTGCATGGGGAGTTGGCTTTTAAGCAAGCTCCCCATTAGCATCCGCCCCCGTGGAGCCACCTGCCCTCCTCTCTCCCCCCATGCTGCTGCCTCTGTATTAGAGGCAGCAGCATGGAGGGATAGGTGGCTCCCTGGGAGCTGGTACTTGTGGAGAGCTTGCTTAAAAGTCAGCTCCCTGTGAGTACCCGTTCCAACCCGCTCCCCCCCAACCTATATGGGGGCAGAGGGCCTTACGTGTAACCGTGAAGGTTAACAGATGAGCCCAGACTCATTGATGAGCAGTTTAAACATGTTACAGTATCACATCCCTATATGTAGTACAACGAGGGTATGTCTAGACTACATGGCTCCGTCGATGGATCCATGTAGATTAGTTTACTAGACATAGGAAAATGAAGCGGCGATTTAAATAATCGCTGCTTCATTTACATCAAAATGGCTGCTGCACTGTGCCGATCAGCTGTTTGGTGGCACAGCGCAGTAGTCTGGACACTCCGCGGTCGACAAGGGAAGCCCTTGTTGACCGCCCCAGTAAACCTCATTCCACGAGGCATAACGGGGTGGTCAACAAGGGCTTCCCTTGTCGACTGCGGAGCGTCCAGACTACCACGCTGTGTTACCAAACAGCTGATTGGCACAGCGTGGCAGCCATTTTGATGTAAATGAAGTGACGATTATTTAAATTGCCTCTTCATTTTCCTATGTCTAGTAAACTAATCTACATGGCTCCATCGATGGAGCCATGTAGTCTAGACATACCCTGAGTGATCAAGACATTTAAGTAGGCTTGCTAACATTTAGCACAGTATTACAATCAAAGGGTAGGCTGCCATCTATATCAGTGCCTTCTTGCTGTAATATTTGACTGTGGTGAAAGAATCATTTGACATTTTGATAGCTTAGTAGGCTGTCTTGCCAGGCCTACCTGTTAGTAATGTGTTGTCGGCTCCTGTGTATTTAATTTTTTCCCAATTTTTTGGTTGTTTGGATTGCTTTGGAAAGCTTGTTGGTTCTTTAGGAGCTTGTTAACATCAATTCCAATTGAGGTGTGCGTGTGTCACGTGCATGGTCGGTGGAAACTTTTTCTTTAGCAGTCCCCGGAGGATCAGCCAGGGATTCCCCTGGAGTGACGCCAGTATATGGCACTGTATATGATTCTACTGGTCTGCCCACCCCTTAATTCCTTCCTACTGTCCATGATGGCATTGGAACATTGCTTGCTGGCACTGCAATTGTGCCATTCCCTAGCTCAGTTCTTAGTTAATCATTCTCACTTGGTGTTAATTGTTACAGTTGTTAAGGTGGTAGATAGCACACTGCCCAAGGCTGGCAGTATTTAGGGGGTTGCCAAGTGTCCGGTTTTCTACCAGACAGTCCAGTATTTGTGCCCTCTGTCTGGCAGAAAAATTCAGAAAATACCGGACATGTGCGATGTCCGGTATTTTCTGAATTTTCGGCTGGGCGCCAGACGGAAGCCTGGCAGGGGCGGGAGAGTGACTGGGAGGCGGGACCATTATTGCTGCTGGGAGCCCTGTGGTCGGGGCGGGGGCCGGGCGGGGCGGGGGCAGTGGCTGGGACTCCTACTTTGAAGTAGGAATAAGAGATCCTCCGGAAAAGGGCTTTATTCCGGAGGATCGCGCCAGTCTAGACGCTTTTTTTTGGCTTTTCCCCAAGCCGGAAAAAAAGCAGCGGCCATGTTTATTTAAATCCTGCGGGGGATTTCCCTATTCTGAAGTTGGAAATTAACATGCCTCTTCCGGAGAAGGGGCCAATGTAGACGTAGCCCTGTAGTTTTGTCACTTAGGGTATGTCTACACTACAAAGTTAATTCGAACGAATGGACGTTAGTTCGAATTAACTTTGATAGGCACTACACTAGCGCTCCGCTAGTTCGAACTTAATTCGAACTAGCGGAGCGCTTAGTTCGAACTAGGTAAACGTCATTGTACGTGGTCTAAGCCTAGTTCGAACTTACTAGTTCGAATTAAGGGGTGTGTAGCCCCTTAATTCGAACAAGTGGGAGGCTAGCCCTCCCCAGCTTTCCCTGGTGGCCACTCTGGGCACCACCAGGGAAACTCGTATGCCCCCCTCCTGGCCCCGGAGCCCTTAAAGGGGAACGGGCTGGCTACGGTGCCTGTGCCAGGTGCAAGCCTGCCAGCACCCAGCTAGCAGACACTGCACCTGGCACGGCTCGAGCCAGCCACCCGATGCTGCCCAGCCCTCCCCCTCTTCCCGGGACCAGGCTGGTGGCTCCCGGGAGCTTGCCCGGGACTGCAAGAGGCGGGCACCCGCCTGGTCTAGTGTGGACATCGTGGACCTCGTCCACGACCTCTGCACTAGGCACAGGAAAGTGGCCGTCTAGGGCAGGAGAGCTGCCAGCCTAGCCACCCAGGAGCAGGTGTGCATGAAAATCAAGGTGGTCCACTGAGACCCCCGACCCTGAGCCCTGAGCTTACAATGGCCGTACTGGGTCAGACTAAAGGTCCATCTAGCCCAGTAGCCTGTCTGCCGACAGCGGCCAACCCTAGGGACCCTGGAGGGGATGGACCGAAGACAGTGACCAAGCCATTTGTCTCGTGCCATCCCTCTCCAGCCCTCCACAAACTTTGGGCAGGGACACCACTCCTACCCCCTGGCTAATACCACTCCATGGACCCAACCTCCATCACTTTATCTCACTTCTCTTTAAACTCTGTTCTAGTTGTAGCCTTCACAGCCTCCTGCAGCAAGGAGTTCCACAGGTTGACTCTTTGCTTTGTGAAGAACAACTTTCTATTACTCGCTTGAAGCCTGCTACCCATTCCTTTCCTTTGGTGTCCTCTAGTCCTTCTATTATGGGAACTAATGAAGAACTTTTCTTGATGCACCCTCTCCACCCCACTCATGCTTTTATAGACCTCTATCCTATCCCCCTTCAGTCTCCTCTTTTCTAAACTGAAAAGTCCCAGTCTCTTTAGCCTCTCTTCATATGGGACCTGTTCAAAACCTCTGATCATTTTAGTTGCCCTCCCCTCTCCCACCCTCTCTCTTCCCCTCTCCCACCTCCTTTTCCCAGTCTCCCCAAGTTTTGTTCAATAAAGAGAGATTCTATTTTTGACCACACGTTTTCTTTATTTTGTACGTCAGGAAGGATGGCTAGGGAAGAGTAAGTGGAAGGAGGTGAGGGAGGAATGGGGTACGAACCCCCAATGGGGAGGACTGGCTGGCTCTGCGGGCTTCTGGGGGTGGAAACTCTCCTGCAGCCCCCCAATTGCCTCCTCTCCCCAGATGGCAGCCTGCGGCAAGTGCAGCCAGTCTGATTGCCGAGTGCTATGATGTGCCCAGTGTGGGCACTCAAGGCACTCCAAGCCAGGACTGCTTTGCAAGCGGGGCACCCCTGAGAACTGTCTGGCCGGGGTGGGGGTCAGGTCCCTTTAAGCACAGCCCTCGGCTAGCCCTCGGCAGCAGCTCCACACTCTAAGTCCTCATCTGATGCCCTGCCGGCACTGCTTCCGGCTATCCTTAACCCCGGTTCAGGGTCCACTTAATGTGGGCATGCTAGTTCGAATTAGCAAAACGCTAATTCGAACTAGTTTTTTAGTTTGGATGCGTTAGTTCGAATTAGCTTAGTTCGAATTAACTAATTCGAACTAAGTTAGTTCGAATTAGCGCTGTAGTGTAGACATACCCAGACATCTCTATCCAAAAAGGAGAAGAAACAAGTTACATGTCCTTCCCCACAGGGCTGTCCCTACTGGTAAGCAAAGTATGCAGCTGTGAGGAGCACCACCTTACCTCAGATTTTGTGTCGCTGTAGGTAGCTGTATGATGTCTGTGGCACCTCCAGTGGCCAGTTCCATCATCCAGCTAGCCCCCTGCATAGGCTGCATCTAGTAGGGCCCCTTCCTAAGGGATTAGAATCATAGAATCATAGGACTGGAAGGGACCTCGAGAGGTCATCGAGTCCAGCCCCCCGCCCTCAAGGCAGGACCAAGCTCCGTCTACACCATCCCTGACAGATGTCTATCTAACCTGTTCTTAAATATCTCCAGAGAGGGAGATTCCACCACCTCCCTTGGCAATTTATTCCAATATTTGACCACCCAGACAGTTAGGAATTTTTTCCTAATGTCCAATCTAAACCTCCCTTGCTGCACTTTAAGCCCATTGCTGCACTCCTTGTCCTGTCCTCAGAAACCAAGAGGAACAAATTTTCTCCTTCCTCCTTGTGACACCCTTTTAGATATTTGAAAACCACTATCATGTCCCCTCTTAATCTTCTTTTTTCCGAACTAAACAAGCCCAGTTCATGAAGCCTGGCTTCATAGGTCATGTTCTCTAGACCTTTAATCATTCTTGTCGCTCTTCTCTGCACCCTTTCTAATTTCTCCACATCTTTCTTGAAATGTGGCGCCCAGAACCGGACACAGTACTCCAGCTGAGGCCTAACTAGTGAAGAGTAGAGCGGCAGAATGACTTCACGAGTTTTGCTTACAACACACCTGTTGATACAACCTAGAATCATATTTGCTTTTTTTGCAACAGTGTCACAGTGTTGACTCATATTCAACTTGTGGTCCACTATGACCCCTAGATCCCTTTCCGCCATGCTCCTTCCTAGACAGTCGCTTCCCATCTTGTATGTATGGAACTGATTGTTCCTTCCTAAGTGGAGCACTTTGCATTTCTCTTTATTTAAACCTCATCCTGTTTACCTCTGACCATTTCTCTAACTTGCTAAGGTCATTTTGAATTATGTCCCTATCCTCCAAAGAAGTCGCAACCCCACCCAGTTTGGTATCATCTGCAAACTTAATAAGCGTACTCTCTATCCCAATATCTACATCATTGATGAAGATATTGAACAGTACGGGTCCCAAAACAGACCCTTGCGGAACTCCACTTGTTATCCCTTTCCAGCAGGATTTAGCACCGTTAACAACAACTCTCTGACTACGGTTATCCAGCCAATTATGCACCCACCTTATCGTGGCCCTATCTAAGTTATATTTGCCTAGTTTATCAATAAGAATATCATGCGAGACCGTATCAAATGCTTTACTAAAGTCTAGGTATATGACATCCACCGCTTCTCCCTTATCCACAAGGCTCGTTATCTTATCAAAGAAAGCTATCAGATTAGTTTGGCATGACTTGTTCTTCACAAACCCATGCTGGCTATTCCCTATCACTTTATTACCTTCCAAGTGTTTGCATATGATTTCCTTAATTACCTGCTCCATTATCTTCCCTGGGACAGACATTAAACTGACCGGTCTGTAGTTTCCTGGGTTGTTCTTATTGCCCTTTTTATAGATGGGCACAATATTTGCCCTTTTCCAGTCTTCTGGAATCTCCCGTATTCCATGATTTTTCAAAGATCATAGCTAAAGGCTCAGATACCTCCTCTATCAGCTCCTTGAGTATCCTGGGATGCATTTCATCAGGACCTGGTGACTTGCTGACATCTAACTTTCCTAAGTGATTTTTAACTTGTTCTTCGTGTATCCTGTCTTCTAAACTTACCCTCTCTCTGCCTGTATTCAGTACGTTAGGCACACCTCCAGACTTCTCGGTGAAGACCGAAACAAAGAAGTCATTGAGCATCTCTGCCATTTCCAAGTTTCCTGTTACTGCTTCTCCCTCCTCACTGAGCAGTGGGCCTACCCTGTCCTTGGTCTTCCTCTTGCTTCTAATGTATTTATAAAAGGTCTTCTTGTTTCCCTTTATGCCTGTAGCTAGTTTGATCTCATTTTGTGCCTTTGCCTTTCTAATCTTGCCCCTGCATTCCCGTGTTGCTTGCCTATATTCATCCTTTGTTATTTGTCCTAGTTTCCATTTTTATAGGACTCCTTTTTTTATTTTGAGATCATGCAAGATCTCCTTGTTAAGCCAAGCTGGTCTTTTGCCATATTTTCTATCTTTCCTACACAGCGGAATTGTTTGCTTTTGGGCCCTTAACAATGTCCCTTTGAAATACTTCCAACTCTCCTCAGTTGTTTTTCCCTTCAGTCTTGCTTCCCATGGGACCTTACCTACAAGTTCTCTGAGCTTATCAAAATCTGCCTTCCTGAAATCCATTACCTCAATTGTGCTGGTCTCCCTTCTACCTTTCCTTAAGATCATGAACTCTATTATTTCATGATCACTGTCCCCCATACTGTCTTCCACTTTCAAGTTCTCAACTAGTTCCTCCCTATTTGTTAAAATCAAATCCAGAACAGCTTCTCCTCTGGTAGCTTTTTCAACCTTCTGAAACAGAAAGTTGTCTCCAATGCAGTCCAGAAACTTACTGGATAGCCTGTGCCCCGCTGTGTTAGTTTCCCAACATATGTCTGGATAGTTGGAAGTCCCCCATCACCACCAAATCTTGGGCTTTGGATAGTTTTGTTAATTGTTTAAAAAAGGCCTCATCCACCTCTTCCACCTGGCTAGGTGGCCTGTAGTAGACTCCTAGCATGACATCACCCTCATTTTTTACCCCTTTTAGCTTAACCCAGAGACTCTCTACACAGCTATCTCCTACGTTCATCTCCACTTCAGTCCAAGTGTGTACATTTTTAATATACAAGGCAACCCCTCCTCCCTTTTTTCCCTCTCTGTCCTTCCTGAGCAAGCCGTACCCTTCCATACCAACATTCCAATTATGCATCCCATCCCACCAGGTTTCTGTAATACCAATGATATCATAGTTGTATTTATTTGTTAGCAATTCCAGTTCTTCCTGCTTATTACCCATACTTCTCGCATTTGTATATAGGCATCTAAGATACTGATTTGATCTTGCCTCTCTGTTGTGCCCTGACCCTCCTTTCTCCTTGCCATTATAGGCTGTAGTCCGCCCCATTTCCAACCCATCTCCCAGTCCTGCACATTCAGCACTTACCTGTGGGCTTTGCTCACCTGTCCCCGTCGAAGCTAGTTTAAAGCCCTCCTCACAAGGTTAGCCAGTCTGTGTCCAAACAAGGCCTTCCCGCTCCTGGAAAGGTGAACTCCATCTCTGCCAAGCAGTCCTTCCTGGAAGAGCACCCCGTAGTCAAGGAAGCCGAAGCCCTCCTGGCGACACCATCCTCGCAGCCAGGCATTCACCTCTCTCTGCCCGGGCCCCTACCTTTGACAGGAAGGATCGAAGAGAATACCACCTGTGCCCCAAACTCCCTCACCTGTACTCCCAAAGCCCTGTAGTCACGCTTGATCCGCTCAGTGTCACACCTGGCAGTATCATTTGTGCCCACATAGATGAGTAGCATGGGGTAGTAGTCAGAGGGCCGGATAATCCTTGACAATGCTTCCGTAACATCTCGGATACGGGCCCCTGGCAGACAGCATACCTCTTGAGATGAACTGTCAGGGCGACAGATGGGCGCTTCCGTTCCCCTCAGAAGAGAGTCTCCAACCACAAGTCATGCCAAACTAATCTGATAGCTTTCTTTGATAAGATAACGAGCCTTGTGGATAAGGGAGAAGCGGTGGATGTCATATACCTAGACTTTAGTAAGGCATTTGATACGGTCTCGCATGATATTCTTATTGATAAACTAGGCAAATATAACTTAGATAGGGCCACGATAAGGTGGGTGCATAATTGGCTGGATAACCGTAGTCAGAGAGTTGTTGTTAACGGTTCTAAATCCTGCTGGAAAGGGATAACAAGTGGAGTTCCGCAAGGGTCTGTTTTGGGACCCGTACTGTTCAATATCTTCATCAATGATGTAGATATTGGGATAGACAGTACGCTTATTAAGTTTGCGGATGATACCAAACTGGGTGGGGTTGCGACTTCTTTGGAGGATAGGGACATAATTCAAAATGACCTTAGCAAGTTAGAGAAATGGTCAGAGGTAAACAGGATGAGGTTTAATAAAGAGAAATGCAAAGTGCTCCACTTAGGAAGGAACAATCAGTTCCATACATACAAGATGGGAAGCGACTGTCTAGGAAGGAGCATGGCGGAAAGGGATCTAGGGGTCATAGTGGACCACAAGTTGAATATGAGTCAACACTGTGACGCTGTTGCCAAAAAAGCAAATATGATTCTAGGTTGTATCAACAGGTGTGTTGTAAGCAAAACTCGTGAAGTCATTCTGCCGCTCTACTCTGCACTAGTTAGGCCTCAGCTGGAGTACTGTGTCCAGTTCTGGGCGCCACATTTCAAGAAAGATGTGGAGAAATTGGAAAGGGTACAGAGAAGAGCGACAAGAATGATTAAAGGTCTAGAGAACATGACCTATGAAGCCAGGCTTCATGAACTGGGCTTGTTTAGTTTGGAAAAAAGAAGATTAAGGGGGGACATGATAGCGGTTTTCAAATATCTAAAAGGGTGTCACAAGGAGGAAGGAGAAAATTTGTTCCTCTTGGTTTCTGAGGACAGGACAAGGAGTAATGGGCTTAAAGTGCAGCAAGGGAGGTTTAGATTGGACATTAGGAAAAAATTCCTAACTGTCAGGGTGGTCAAATATTGGAATAAATTGCCAAGGGAGGTGGTGGAATCTTCCTCTCTGGAGATATTTAAGAACAGGTTAGATAGACATCTGTCAGGGATGGTGTAGGTGGAGCTTGGTCCTGCCTTGAGGGCGGGGGGCTGGACTCGATGACCTCTTGAGGTCCCTTCCAGTCCTATTATTCTATGATTCTATGATTCTATGATTATGTAACAACACAGTGGGAGGGTTAGGAGCAGGGGTTAGGCGACAACCCCCCGCCCCGCACACTTTTCTATTGGAATGCATACCCTTCACTCCTTGTCTTAAGAACCTATCCCTGCTCTACTCCAACCCCACCTCTTTCTGCCTCTGTGATAAACATATAAATGGTGATCAATTGTTTTCCTTGTCCTCTGAAGGTATGGCAAGAAGGCTAATCTGTAGCCAGGGAGATTTAGATTAGATATTATGAAAAACTTTCAATTTATACAGATGGTGAATTTACTAAGGAAGTTGTGGAATCCACATCATTGGAAGTTTTAAGAGCAGGTTAGACAAATGTTTGTCAGGGATTGTTTTGGTGTACTTGGTCCTGCCTCGGTTTGGGGCACAGGATAGGAATATTAGATAGCATGTAACTGAATAGTCATTTAACCGCATCAAATGTTAGCAGTTACACAACTATTTGATAGTCACTGTGGGAGCTCCCAGCTCCACTCGTCGGGAGCCCCCTGCCACCTTGTGCTGCTGCCTCTCTGTCCAAGACAGCAGTGTGGGGTGACAGGTGGGATCTGGTCTGTGAATGGAGCAAGTTTGAAAACCGCCTCCCTGCTTAAAAGCTGGCTCCCCATGGACACTGGCTCCCACCTACCCCCCTTGCTGCCTCTGATACAGAGACAGCAAGGGGGGAGGGATGTGTGTAGTTGACAGGATTAACCGATAAGCCCAGGCTTATTGGTTAATCATATAGTCGTCTATATGTTGACATCCCTAGTGAAGGACTGGATAATTTCTTGAGGTCCCTTTCTGACCTACTTTTCTATGATTCTGTGAAAGTGAAGGACAAAAATCCTGTCATTTATACTACACTGGCTCAGAAGGTAGAGGAATAATCAGTGAGGAGTAGGTTTTGTTTGAGTACTGTCTCATAGGATGTGGCACCTTGGATATTGTCTATACTTATGAGGTAACCGGGGTGAGAGATTCTGAGGTTTTTCCAGAATCTAAGATGAATACCGTGTCAGTCACAAATTGGAGAGGAAATAGAAAATAGTTTGTTACTTTTTTTCCTGGATCAATTCAGAGTTGTGTTTTACTGTATTCTTAGTTACGAGCAAGAAAAAATTCTTAGGATTAAGAGGGATGTTGCAGATTTGGGGAGCGATGCACAAGCGGGTCTACGTGAGATAAATAAATTTTTGCTTGTGAAGGATGGTGAATATATTTATATCACTTCATATGATACCTGAACACTTACAGCAGCACTTCTGGATAAATTACTGCTGCTTGTTAGAATTAATGTAGAGTGATCATATATAATGTTGGGCGATGTATTTGGAGCAGTAGGAGAAAAGGTTGGCATTAATGGGCACCCTGACCTCTATATGTTTTTTTTAAGGGGATGAGCATATAATAACAAGTAGGGAGTTTTGAGCTAAGGGACAGAATAGATGTAGAAGCAGTTTGAGGGGATGAAAGCAGATGAGAGAACTGAAGGAGTAGTGAAAAAGAATAGTTGGAGTCATAGGTGGTGCTTATAAGTAGGCCAGGGGAGGCTAAGCCACCCCCGTGGCACAGTTCATGATTTGTTACCTTTGAGAATGCAGATGCCTCACCCACACTTTGCCATGAGGCCTCTTCCCCTGTAGCCCCACTTCAGCTCTACGTCTCTCCCCTTTGCCCTCCCTCAAAGTGGTTGCTGCTGGCTGAGTTACTACTTTTTTCCTGGAGATGCTCACTGCCTCCATTCCTGTAACCAGAGGTCATATTCAGTTGTACTTAATAAAGAGGGATGAGCTCAAGAAAGAACGGATCAGAAGGGGCCAGGCTCAGGAGGCAGATAGAGGCTGTGTGTGAGTAGGAGCCTCAAGAATGGGGGAGTGGAGGGATGCTGTAGAGGAGTGGAGAGATGTGGTGAGCAGTGAGGATCTTGGGGGAGAAGAGATGATGCAACTTATCAGGTCAGGTGGGAGTAGGGCATTTGAAGAGAGGAGAAATATAGTGAGTGGGGGAGGGTCTTGCAAAAGGGAGGTGGAAGGGAAGAGGTATTGTGGGGGTCTCAATGGATGGGGTGGAATGACTCAGAGGTCAGGAAGAGTGAGGGGAAGGAAGTGGGGTGGAGGAGAGAAACGTACTGGCTGGGGCCACAGTCTGGACACTGCAGGCTCTTTGGCCAGTCTCCCCAGCTGTCAGAGCCACATACTGCCCATGTTTGGGGAAATTCATAGTAACACTTTTTGAGGCTGTTTTCACTGCAAAATAAGATGTATTTGTACAACAAGATAGAAGATTTGAGTTAGCTATCCCACTCTAAAGTAGTGCTGAAGAACAGGTACTGATCTTTACTTTGTAATATCTAGTAGTGTTTACCTTGATGTATCAAGTTTCTGGCTTGTTCTACATTAAAAAGTTAGGTTGACCCAGCTGTGTCATTCAAGAGTGTGAAAAATCCACAGCCCTGAGTGATGTAGTTAAGCTGACCTAACCCTCAGTGTAGATACAGTAGAATCTCAGAGCTACTATACCAGACTTACAAACTGACTGGTTAGCCAAACACCTAATTGGGAACCACAAGTACAGGTTGGATCTTCTTGGATGGGAACCCTAAGGACTTGACTGGTCCCGAACGAGGAAGTTTGCCAGACTAGGGGAGGTCAATGATTGCCCCCTTGCAACCTGCCTACCTGGCCCCTGACCCCGGCACAACTTCTAGTCCCACTGATACTGGCTCAGCAGGGCTCCCTGTCCCGGCAGGGCTCCTTGCCACCAGTCCCTCTGCTGCTGGGTTCTGGCTGGCCTCACAGCTGCCAGCTCCCTGCCACTGGCTTGGCAGGGCTCCTAACTACAGTAAACTTCCGATAATCCGGCACCTTTAGGACCTAGGGGGTGCCAGATTATCAGATATGCCGGACTATCAGAAGGGGGGGCTATGAGGGGTCTGGGGTGGGGTGGGCGGATGCTACCTCAGACCCCCTCATAGCCCTCCCTTCTGATAGTCCGGCTCTGCCCCAGGAGTCCCCGATTCAGCTGCTGCTGGTCAGTTTCAGCAGCGGCTGAATCTGGGGCGCCTGCAGCAGAGCAGCTGGGGTGCTGCTGGGTTGGTCAGGTAGCGCCGACCCTTGGCGCAGTGAGACCAACCCGTCAGCACCCCAGCTGCTCTTGGGGTCGCCTGGGGCAGAGCAGCTGTGGTGCTGACGGCTTGGTCCCGCAGCGCTGCTTCTCGGCGCTACTGGACCAACCCAGCAGCACCCCAGCTGCTCTGCCCCAGGTGTCCCCAAGTCAGCCGCTGCTGATACTGATCAGCGGCTGACTCCAGAAAGCCAGAGGCAGAGCTGCTCTGCCCCGGGCTTTCTGGAGTCAGCCCTGGTCAGTTTCAGCAGCGGCTGAATCAGGACGCCTGGGGCAGAGCAGCTGGAAGGCTGCTGGGTTGGTCCCACAGCACCGAGGAGCGGCGCTACTGGACCAACCCAGCAGCACCCCAGTTGCTCTGCCCCAGGTGTCCCCAAGTCAGCTGCTGCTGAAACTGACCAGCGGCTGATTCCAGTAAGCTGGGGCAGAGCAGCTCTGTCTCGGGCTTCCTGGAGTCAGCCGCTGGTCAATTTCAGCAGCGGCTGAATCCGGGACAGCTGGGGTGCTGCTGGGTTGGTCCCGCAGCCCCGAGGGGCAGCGCTACTGGACCTACCCGGCAGCACTCCAGCTGTTCTGTCCCCTGCTTCCCGGATTCAGTGCTGATCAGTTTTAGCACCGGCTGAATCGGGGAAGCTGGGGGCAGAGCAGCTCCAATGGTCCGGCTGCCCGGAGCACTTCCGGGTTCCTGATGGTGCCGGACCATCAGATGCCGGACCATTGGAGTTTTACTGTACTGGCCTCACTGCCACCAGCCCAGACCCCTCACTGCCACTGGCCCCTTGCCCCTGGACTCCCAGCTGCCAGGGCTCCCTGGTCCAGAAACATCCGTGGTCCTACCGGATCATGTATGATGATGCTGGACAGATTCCCGATTTGGAGAGGTTCAACATGTATGCAATTGGCAGCTGCAGTGATGACCCTCTGCCCACCCTCAAAAAGCAAATGCTGTATAGTACAGTACTGTGTTAAGCATAAACTACTAAAAAAAAGGGGGGAGGGAGTTAAAAAAATATTTGACAGGGAAAAAACTCTTTCTGTGCTCGATTTATTTAAACTACATTGTTCAAAAGCAGGATTTTTCTTCTGCATAGTAAAGTTTCAAAGTTGTATTGAGTCAATGTTCAGTGGTAAACTTTTGAAAGAACTACTATAATGTTTTGTTCAGAGTTACGAACATTTTAGAGTTACAAACAACTTGCACTCCTGAGGTGTTTGTAATTCTGAGATTCTGTTATAGTGTTAGGTAGATGGAAGATTTTTTCTAGCCACCTAGCTATAGCCTTAGGAAGCCACCTTACACTGATGGGAGAACTCCTTTCTTTGGCATGAGTAATGTCTATACTGGAGTGCTACAGCGATGCAGCTGCAGCACATCAAATGTAGACAAGCCCAAAGTAAATTCCAGGTGGAGCGATTTTGATGGCTTTGACCAGCTACATCTAAGTATACTAGAATCGTATGTGTTGTCTCAGGTAGGTTATTCTGTGGCATGCAGGAGGAGCAGGGATGGGGCACTTTTGGAGGAGGGGGTGGAAAGTGTGTGGGAAGGAAACTGTGGATACTCACTGCCACCAGCCCAGAAAGGTTATTATTAAGCCAGAAAGAGGCTTATTAGGCCTCTGTGCATCAACACAGCTTAGACGAACCCGATCTCTACTACTTGAGCTAAGAGTGATAGAAGTAGTCAGCTGTTGTCCTCCATGTGGAACAGCCACTAGAGGGGATTGAGAGACATTCTTTGCCAGTGGATTTTGCTTTTGTTTGATGATAGCAGAAGGATGTAGAGACATAGGACTTTTGGGTTCAATTCCAGGTTCTGTAGGGAATGGTAGTCTAATAGTACTAGATCCTTCTGCCCCTGCTTTCTACCTCCTTATCCTCAGACTGACTTTGTCCCTCCTACCCCAGCTCCTGTCCCTGTCCCTATTGGCTCCTCTCCACCCTCTCACACCTTGTCTTCTGCCCTCCTCCATCTGTGCTTCTCTGTATCTCCTACACAGGTTCTAGTTTTTGTGCTTCTTTGGTCCTGTGTATTGCAGGTTCTGCTTTCCTTCCCGCTCTTTGCCCCCTTCACCCTGCTACTGCCCTTCATTACTTCTATCCAACTTTATGCCTCAGCTCTTCCCCTTCTTTTGCTGCATGTGACTGTTGCTCCTCCCAATTCTTCTCTCCCCTCTGTTGCCTGCAGCTCCTTCTCCTATGCTGCTTTCCACTTTGCATTTGCTCAGGTTGTTTCCTCCTTCTTACTGCCTGGAGACATCAGTGGTACATTGCGGGTGCATTTCATTTCTTATCATCTCTACCTTAGCAGCTGGGAAAGGTAATACAGGTCGGACCTCCCTGGTCTGTCACCCTCAGGACCTGCTCCCCTGTTGGCTGCCCCACTCCTGGGCTCCTGTCCTTGGGAATCCATGCCCTGCTGCTGGCTCCCTGAACACTGGTTATGCACGACTTCCTCCCCCTCCCACGCTGCCTGCCTGCTACCCCGGGGTCTGCCTGGCTTCTGATAGCTCTGCTGATGCGGGGTGTTCCCTGAGGTTTCCGGCTGGGGCCACCTGGTCACTGCTGGCCCTGCTTTTGGAGGCGGTTCCCCAGCCAGGCCACCCAGCTGCCCTGCCCCTCTGCTGCTGGGGATTCTGGCTACCTGCCTCCACCAGGTCCACTTCAGCCAGGCCCTGTTGGACCATGGATGTTGCCGGATCAAAGAATCCTGGAGTTGGGAGGTTCAACCTGTAGTTGGGAAAATTGTGCTCAATCCCTGAAACCCCACGATGAGTGTGCTCAATGTAGACATGGACTCTGGAAAATTTAGCTACCAAATTCTAATAGTTTTCTGTTGCGCATGTGTAAACTAAACCTTTTTGGAGGTTTATAAATTCGCCAAATTTGTGCAATTTGGGGAAAGTAAAATGACACGTCTCCATCAGCAGAGTGACTCCAACCCCCACCTTACTGCCTCTTACATTTCAAGACCTTGCTCCAAAAGCCTGGAAATGCTAGAGCTTCTCAATGAGATGGTTGTAAGATTTCTTTTTAACATGGGAAAAACATACTTTTCCTTAAAGTTAATGGCTGAACTTTTTTTCAGCTGAAAAATAAATGCAGCACCCTGAGGCATATCTCCGGAATGGGAAATTTGAGCCTGAATACTTAAAGTTTAGTAATGTTGTAAGCAATTGAAAATAGGGTCTTAGAATGGGAAGTGTCAGACAACATTAAATAGATTTAGTGCATCCAGCTCTGCTATAATATGATTTTAAAATTATAATCAGTCAACTTTATTATGTTAGTATCCTTTGGTTTTCATCTGAAACATTTAAGTAACAGAGCTTCTGGCTACATGATAATCTTAATTTATTTTTTAAAACCATCCATGTGTATTTGGTTTTGAGATCTCATGATATAGAAGTCGCAGTTGGTATGAGGCTATTTCTTTCTCTCCTCCCTTCTCCTCCTGTAACAGTAGTCTAGCAGTAAAATTGATCTGGCTCTCAATATTTCTGTTCTAGATGTCATTGTTAGGCCATTTCTCTTAGGACAAGTATTATGTATCAGCCCTGCTCTGTTAATGGGTTTTGCTGATCATTGGTTGTGAGCATTAGAAGGGGCAATTAAGGTATTAGGAATAAAAAATTGAAGGCAAATTTAAATGTTGGCATTCAAAGTATATTTGAAAGAGTACTGGTAATATCAGTTTAAGAAATTCAGACATTTGTATAGCCTGTCTGTGATTTCTGATCCATATACTAAAGTAGTGATTTAACACTTCATTCTTTGTGACAAAAATAATTCAAAGAGCCATATTTTTCAGGGCTTTTTAAAATGAAGGTTCTGAAGGGTAGTAAATACATTTAGGTAGCAAAGCTGCAAATAATTTACTCCCCAAACTATTTGTTTGATTTTTCTTAGAAGCTGGAATTTGTGCAGTGGTTTGTAAATTGTTATGATAAGAATCATCTAGTAAATATGTTAGCTCAACCTCAAAAGAGGAACCACCCCTCTGCTTAAAAGAAATGGTACTTCCTGCTTTCATAAACAGTCATGTGCATAGTTTAGCAAGGCCTGATGCCTCTGGAGCTTTTCCCTTTAGAGCACGGTTGAATCAGTCCTTACAGAAGTACTGTAATCTTGTGGCTTCATTCGGAACAAAAGGGATTAGGAAAAAAAATTATTTGATAATAAGACTTTGGAAAACAAGGGCAGGCAATCTTGGTTGTGAATATTTTTTGATTTTTCCAGAAATCAAGCAGAAGATTGAGCTGCTGATGTCAGTTAACTCTGAGAAGTCGTCCTCTTCAGAAAGGTACAGCTACATCTCTTGCTCGAAGAATTAATGGTGTGGCATTGTAAAGCAGCAGCATAGGGCATTTTTTCTTATCTGTTTGCTAATATTGTTGATGTATTGCATGCTGGTTATTGTAATGTATTGAATGACTCTGTTTTTGGCTAAGGTTTGTGTCTTTGCAAAGGGTTATTTATTTTTGTTTTTACTGAAGTCTAAACAGCAGCATGCAAATCGTAATACAGCAGACTACTGGTTTATGTATATTGTTGTTGCAGGCTGTGTTCTATTTTTTTGTTTTCACCCCAAAAGCATCTTGACTTCTAAATTCAGTTTCAAAAATTAGATTTTTTGTTTTGTATTAGAGGAAATAATTTTACTGTTACCAAGGTTGCTGTTAGATTTAGATTAGTAGAAAGTATCAGTGTGCTAAGCATTAAATATTCTGTTATGTTGAAAGGGAGTGTCCTTTCCAAATAGCTTAGGAATTGCAAACACACAAATTAGTCACATTCTGTAAAATAGATGTGATGCTTCTTCAAGTCTGTGCTAGGAAATAGAACAGTCACTGCATGCAGTAATAATGGTTCATGCCTGCAGGTAAGGACAAAATGACTCAGAAGTGTTTTTAGAACAATTATTTCATATGTCAATCAAATTATTATAAATAGTTGTTTGATTTTAAATAGATATTTTAAAACCTTATTTTTTATTTTTGACATTCAGATTTTTTATATGCAAATAGTTCTCTTAATGACTATTTCGGTGCTTTTAATAATCAAACCTGTTCACTTCTCTTTTTCTTGAGATTTTATTTTAATAGAAACTTGTGTTCAGAAAATTATTTAATCCGCGGACAACGCAAGATCAATTCAAATTAAAACATTATTTGAATTTAATCATTTAATGTGTGTAGCAGAACAGCTGAATATTATATACTTTGGAAATGAGTTACTAGAATTATAATTAGTAATATAATACACCTAAACAGGCCTTTTTTTAGCTGAAATGATATTACCTAAAATATAGATGAATGATGTTTGAACATAATAAAAATAATGGCAGTGCACTGGAAATTCAAGTTAAAAGAAGATAGGCTAAAATGAGAGAATGCTGTGAGGAGTGCATGGCTTTAAAAACAATACAAGCAGTTTAATTGGATTTATAAGTATAATGAGGGAAGACATGATTCTAAACCATGATATTGCTTTTCACTAGCTATAGCATGACAAAATATCAGAGCAATGAGAGAGATACAGAAAATGGTGGGGGGAGTGGGTTGTTAAGTCACCTTTCCAAAATGGAGAAATGTAAGAAAAGCTTTGGGTTGTTTTTGCACACATAAATTGAAAGTCATGAAAAAGGCTTAAGGATGTATAAGATGTTTTGTTTATCCATTCTCATGGATCTCAAAATTACATAGACTATAAATGTTAGGCCAAATAAATGGTGGTAATGATAGGAGAGAGGAGGAGGATGGGGTGAAAGTAGTACAGGAAACAGGTGTTAACTGTGATTTTTTTTTTTAAGGCTTCTGTGAAGGGTACCCTGATGAAGTAGTGAATCCAGTTATATTTTAGCAGCTCAAATGCTATGGCAAAACTAGTGACTAATCGGAAGCTATTGTTGAACAAAATGTGATAAAATACAATACGATCTCTGGGAAGAAACAGTTGGCTAGTGGACATGGACCTGTCTTCCTAAAGTATTGCTATACATCATTAGAAAAGGAGGCAAGGATTTTAAAGATGCATTTTATGCTTACGAACCATTAACAATGCCCTTGATTAAAAAAATAAATTGCAAGTACATAGTCCATAAAGTTGCCTCATGGTTTTCAGTATTTTGAAGGGAAAAGGTAAATCTAAAAAGATCAAGAGATAAAAAACTGGATATTGTGTATGCACTATAAACTTTTTTACAATATTCATAGAGATTTTTGTGCATTGTGAGAATACTATTTTAGTGATTTGAGTTGCCATACATTAGTTACATAATTTATAGGGTCAGAAATCAGCAAATAAAGACTTTCACAAAGTCTGTCAGAGATGATTTTTCATTCTCTCTGTGAAATAACTACTTCTTTCCCTCAAATATAAAAATACATTCACTATATAGCAGGAAGCAATATTAAGTATCCTATTAACTTTCAGATCCTTCCATGACCTTCAAAAATTACAGTATTAAAAGCTGTTGGTGAAAGAAATCTGTATTGTCAAATAATGACATTAAACCATAAAAGAAATAGCATTCAAAGCGTACATGAAATTATCCTTAACTGTTGTGCACAGTCAGCATATATGGTATATAAAGAATGTTTATATCCAAACTTAATGTTTGGGCACACATTTATTCTTGCGTTGTGTTTTGTTTCCATTTTCATTTATGAATATGGGACTTCTCTGGTACTTTGAGTTCCCTGGTGGAAGATCTAAATTATAGTCTCTGATTTGGTCTCATGTTTTCCAGGCCAGGAGCAATAATAGAGGATGCTGGTCAGTTGTACCCTTAAGGGAAGAGAGGGAGAGAGGCTAGGATTTGTGTATTAACACAAACTGTGCCCATTGTGAGTGGAAGGGTTGAGGGAGAGTTTGACCCTCTGTCTCTCTTCTCTTAGAAAAAGATGCTTTGGTGTTTTCTGACTCTGAGGAAAAGGTACAGGAGGCCCCCAACTTGAGACGCAATTAGTTCTGGGGAAGCATTGCAAGTTGGGGGCATTGTAACTTGAACCATCATTTATGATGGTTAGCGTGCACCGTCGTAAATGCGGGCCGAGGACATAAGTCGGGGGTTTTCTGCTCCCTCTGCACTTACAAAAATGGTTGTAAGTGCAGGGGGTCGGAACTCGGGTGGTTGCAAGTTGGGGGCCTCCTGTATGTTCTTTTTTATGATCAATATACTGCTCTGTCAGGCAGGAGTAAACCTTAGTAGGAAGACGTTTGGAATAAAAAAAAAGTCTCTTTTAAGAAGTCTCAAATTCTTAAAATCCTGCTTATGATGCTAGGTTAATTGCTGTCTCTAAGGCCATGTCTTCACTTCCAGGAAGATCAGCGCTGCCATTGTCCATCTTCCAGGATTTGATTTAGCGGGTCTAGTAAAGATCCACTAAATTGAATGCTGAGGATACCTCTGTCGACACGAGTACTACTCAAATTGCGATGAGTAAGAGAAGTTGATGGAAGCATTTGCTCCCATCGACATTTGTCTGTGGAGATGACTCCAAAGTTTGAATTAAGTTATGTCAACTCCAGCTACGCAATTAACGTAACTAATTAATTTGAACTTCTGCTTGAGTATAGACGTGGCTTTAGGTTCCCCTCTTTTTAAGAGGCCCTGAGGTGAAGCAGAACTAAAATGGAAATGAAATAATGGAGACTTTTAGGACAAGGAGGCCTGGACTTAAGTTGATTAGAAGGGCAACAGTCTCTAAAAAGGAAGTAATACAAATACGAGACCTGTTTTCCCTATGACGTTCACTCAAAAATAATTGGAATTACTTAGTTGGGAGTAGGGGTCTACTACATCAGCATTAAAATATTTTTCTGTATGATCTTATTTCATTTAGTAGACTTAATTACGTATAAATTTAGAAATGTAGAGTAGGGTGATGTATGCCCACCAATAAAGGAAGGATTCAGCATATCACCTGTGTTAATGTATGTTTTTTATTTTGTGTGATTTGTGAAGGACAGTCCTCCTTTAAGAGAAGATAGCATTAATGAGAAGACACATTACAAAATTGTGTAATATTAGGAATAAGTTCACATTATGTATCTCTTGCTGTATCCTTCTCTGCAGGTAGCCCAAGCCTGCATGTTTTTTGGCTATTCAGTAGTGAATACATGAAGTTGCTAGCAGAGTTTATGCTGCAGTTGTTAAGAGAGCTGAGACCAGTAGTCATGGGGAGGGAATCTGCTTTTCAAGAACCCATAAAGAAGGAAAAACCCCATATTTATATCACAAATTTCCTGTCCCGTTTTGTATTTATTTGGTGCATTCAGGCTTTCAAGCTACAGTTGCACTTTTAAAAGTGTGGATGGGTGCATACTTGTGTGTGTGTGTGTGTGTGTGTGTGTGTGTATGTGTGTATATATATATGTTTTGTAGAATTGCTTTCCGAAGAGGACAGTGGACTTTGCATTTTAAATATAGAAAGGTCACTTCATCTGTGTCACGTTAAAATCCCTAAATATTCTCTAATACATTTAACACAAAATATAACAATATTTTCCATAAATTACATTAAAGTGCTTAGTAAATCTTATTTACAAATGTGATGTCTGGATCCAGAATTAATGATCTGTCTTCTCATTGATGTAGTTTGACAAAAGGTGTTTTGTAGCTAAACGTCACTGACAAGGTTAATAGTTCTAAAATATTTAACCTACTTTTTTCCTTATATCTTTTTGCACAACCGGTGTGTGTATTTTACTTTAAAATGAACTCATACTTCAGTGCTCTTATTTTGGTTTAAAAAAATCAATGTTAGGCCTGCAGTCATGAACAGTCATACAGTAGCAAACAAGTATATATGTATGATGGAGAATAAAATAGTGTTCTGGATCCAAGGTGTTTTATAAATAGCAGCAAGAGGAAAATATTCTCAAATCATAAAATATCTTGACAGTGTCTTTTAAAAAAAAAATCCAAATGTGCAGTATTATTGATGGGAATGTGTAGGAACAGCAACTGGTTCGTTCTTGTATTGTATTTCCATTCATTTTGTAGTCATGCACCTTTTTCACTGCTCTCTCTTTTTGTAATTGATTTGTTCAGAGCAAATGAAATGTATGCTGTTGATGCATTTACATTCTCACTAGATTGGTCCATCTCCAAGTACTGTATGCTGTCAGGAAGAAAGAAGTGAGAAAGAAATCTAAAATTACGAAAAAGACATTGAAGGCCTAGTACTATATTCCTTTGCATAATATGATAGTTGTTGCAAGATTATGTTGTGAAAGAGGATGGGGATATTGTAGGGTTCTTTCATGTATCGCAACAAATGTTTTTAAGGATTCATAAAGTGAGTTGTTGTATATGTACATACTTCCCCCTTTTTATAGTATTGAGGCAGAATAGTGTTATTTTCTGATAACTAATACAGCCGGTCCCTGAGTTGCGAACGGTCGACTTATGACCGTTTGCAGTTATGACCAAAACTGTCGTAAATGGCAGATCCCGAGTTACGAATGTGATCCGCGCTTACGAACAGCAAAGTCACATGTAACTCTGTGGGGTCCGACTTATGAACAAACTGAGTTACGACCAATTGCTTGGTCCCTAACCAGTTCGTAAGTCAGAGAGAAGCTGTAGTAGGGCTGTGAAAATGTTATAAGTGGATAAGTCAGTTTCAGGCAATATTCAGCTTACTATCTTTGGTAAAATATAGTATCAATATATGTGATATATGTGTTGGAATAAGAGTTTGGTAATGATGCATTTAATAGTTTGACTATATTGGGGTTTTCTGACATTATAATAAGAACGAAGGCCCAATGATAAATCGTGTTCCTGGAATTGTGTTGCTTTATTTTGACTTGCTCTAATTTTATTTACTATGATATATACATGAATAGTGAATACTGTCTTTTTAGTGTCTTGCCCCTTCTTATCTTTTTTTCTTTATACTTTCACTGTGCTGGTTGCATTTTTTTAACTGGAGTAATAAAAGAAAGTAAGTTTCTAATTGGTTTAGTTTCTAATTCAGAAGAATTCCAGTTTGTTTTAAGAGCACTTGCTCTTTTCATCACTGCATTTAACTTAAAACTTTTATTAAAAAAAAATTGGGAGTTGTCCTTCTTCAATGCACAGCCAAAGGGTTGACCTTAGCAATTGTCCAAGCCTCTGCAGTTGCAAGGGCTTGATGGCTTGAGAGTTCAGCACTGGAATAGACTTGATTTATATATATGGATATATATTATATATTCATATATATAAATAAAATGAAATTTGAAAGGGGTACACACATGAGCTGTTCTGTTGTAATTCTTAATTGTACTGATAGAAAAAGCAGTGAAAATTGCATGTTTGCATGGTAAAAATAATTTGTATATAAGGTGTTCCACCTATGAATTAAAAGCTTTCTGGGCTAGGAATGTTAAATAGTGGTTAGGAAGCTAATCGAGTAGTTGATGGAATTTTCATTGACTACTTGATTAGTCGATAGGGGGATTTGCTACAGCTCTGCTTTTTAAATTTAAATAGCAGAGGCGCAGTGTCTGAGACCCAGCACGAGCTGGGACTCAGCTGTTCCGGCTCGTGCCATTTCCCCCACAGTGCCTCTGCCACCCCTGTTCCCCATGGAGACAATGCTGGGGGGAACTGGCTTTTAAGCTGGCTTTCCCAAGCACTGGTTCCTGCTCCTCCCCGCTCCTTGCTGCCTCTGTACCAGAGACAGCAAGGGGAAGTGACTAGTCGAGTATTGACTACTCATTAAGCCTAGGCTTATCGGGTAGTCGATTTGTCAACTCATCGCTTACATCCCTATTCTGGGCATCACATCCATTAATTGTAACTTCTTAGGGCTGCTGATCACTTGAGGATATAGAACAAAATGCATGGTGTAGCCTGTGTTTTAAAAGGAAAACATTTAGAGGTTTTATTTTTTCTTCTATGGTCTTGTTTTCCTACATGCATTTTTTACCTTAGGTTTTGTCTACACTGCAGGGCTTTTGTGCAAGAAGCTTTTTGTGGAAGAGATCTTCCGCAAAAAACTTCTCGCACAAAAGTGCGTCTATACCGCAAAAGTGCATCGCAAAAGCAATGCGCTTTTGCGCAAGAGAGCGTCCACACTGCATGGACGCTCTTGCGCAAGAAAGCTCTGATGGCCATTAACGAATGGCCATCAGAGCACTTGTGCTTTTTTTGATAGGCTCTTTTTGCGCAAGAAACCCTTGTGGAGCGTCCACACATGCCTTCTTGCGCAAGAGCTGTAGTGCAAAAAGGAGTTATTCCTCATGGGGAGAGGAATAACTTTACCAGAAAAAGCCCTCTGTTTTGTCAATTTACTGTATTGTTTGTGTGCAAAAACGTGCTTGAGGTATGGACACTCCACCTTTTTTGCCCCAAAAACTTGTAGTGTAGACATATGGTCTTAGTGACAGAATTTAACTTAGTTCCTGGTTCTTACTGGGATCTTTATTATCCGTGACTTTAACAAACAAACTTAGAATTTTAATATTTTTGCTGTAACTGTGTGAAGAGTGTTTTCATTAGCATCTTTGATATTGAGATGCTTGTTTGTGTACCCCTTTGGAATTATTTTGTCCTTTTGATTTGGAATTGTTTTCTTCTTGAAAGGACCTTCAACATAAGATTGTTTATGAAGTTGGGGGAAATGCAGAGCACAGATGGGATGTTTATTTGTATGTAAAATTGGAGACAAGTTGGAAAATTATCTTGGGGGAGATATTGGGGGTTTGTACCAGATTGTCCTTCATAAATATAATTCTTCACTAGGAGTTAGTGTTGAGCAAAATGGCGATTGTGTGGAGGCAATTAATGATTGAAAGACATTGGTATAAGTAAGTTGGGTAGAATTATTTGAATGGTGCAACTCTCTTTTCCCAATTCAAGTTAGGTGTGTATCTGATTTTTGATATATTAAGGGGGAAAATGTGGTTGGTAATTGAGGACTCCAGAAAATACTCCCTCTCCCTCTCCCTCTACGTTTGGCCTATTTGAATGAATTGAAAGTCTTACCCTAGTAACGGGTTTCATTATGATGTTGCTTAAATCTCTAAATATAAACTCCAAAATACAATTTAGAGTAGTACTCTTCTGTAAATATGTGTACATTTGGGATGGCAACATGTAGTCAACTATACAATTAGCCGATAAATCTGGGATTATTGGTTAATCCTATTCGCTATATGCACACCTCCCCTTGCTGCCTTTGTATTAGAGGCAGCAAGGTGGGGGAGGAGGCGGGAGCTGATATACAAGGGCAGCTGGCTTTTAAGCCGGTTCTCCACAGGTGCCAGCTCTGCCGAGCTGCCTGCCTCATAGAAGCAGCAGGGGCAGGGAGAGGGGGCTGGTGAGAGTCAGCACGTGTGGGGAGTCAGGTTAAAAGCCATCTCTCCACACATGCTAGCTCCATGGAGCTGCCTTCCCCCCTGGCTTCTACAGAGGTAATGGGGGCTGGGGATGGCAGGCTGGCAAGAGACAGTGCTCGGGGGAGATGGCATAAATGGGATGTGTGGAGAAGGGTGCAAGAGTGAGGGCTGGAGGTGAGGAGGGGCTTGGGTTCCATTGGCGGGGGCTCCCCCCCCCCAGTTCCCCAAACTGGGTGGGAGGTTGGGGAAAGGGTTTGAGGCAGAGGAGCTACTTACCTGGTCTGATGGGAGACAAGATGGCAAACCCCAGCCCTGGAAGAGAAAGTTGCATATCAAATTTGGTGGTCTTAGCTCTTAAATTTAGGAGGAGTTTTTGAACAAATGGACAGATAGACTCACAGACAGATAGACTGATTATGAAAGTACTGTATCAATTTAGAGAAAATATACTGTGGTAACTCTCCAGGTCATTTGTGTTAATTGCTATGAATCTCACTGTAGGGTTCAGAAGAATCCATAAAAACCTCTAAATTTGAATTAAAATAGCCTTTTTTCGTAGGTAATAATGTTACCTTAAAGTTTATTGTCTTGAGGTCTCTGAAAGTTTTACTATCAATCAGCTTCTCCCTTAAATACTTCTGTACGTTATTTCATGCAACTCCTTAGTTTGGAAAAGTTCCATGATAATTTTCAAACAGCCACTCGCTCATCTTCTTTCTTCTTCATCTTGGTCCTGATGCCTACAATACCTGGTGTGCTGATTATGGCTAGACAGATGATAAGCTGCAACTATTTCTGTTTCCCTTTCCTAATTCCTTCCTCTTCATCAATAAACGACCTGTCTTAAACCAAACTTACAATACAATAACAATGCTGTGCCAATTCTTCACATGTTCATGTATATTCCTGATGCTTCATCTAGTGGGGTCTTTAGACAATAAACTCTTTATGATAGATTGTCTCTTTTCTGTGTTTATACAGAGTCTAGCATAGTGGGTTGCAAATCCTACTTAGAACTCTCACTGAATGTATTTCTAAGTATATAAATGTCTGTCTTAAAATCCTTTTTCTTGCAGTCTTCCAAGGATACAAGTCAGTCACTGGAAAGTAAGGGATATCTCTTTTCTAGTAGTTAGAAAGAGCACACTGCTAATTCTGAAAACTGGTAAAATATCCAGATTATGAAATGTATGACTAGTTCAGGATTTATTATTGCCTAACCTAAGGCTCGGGACAGCGTAATTTTGAGAAGTAAGAAAAAAGTAACATTATTGCAGGTCCTCTGTTCTGCCACCTGGCAGCTGCATAGATGATATCTAGATTTCCTGTCACCTTAGCTTGCAGATCATTTAAAAATAAAAGTCAACAAAATATGGAAATATTTCTCTGGAAACTTTTCCATAACTAATTTATTAGCCAGTTTCAGTATTCACCATCCAATGACAACCCTTCATATTCTTAACTATTCACTGCAGAGAACCCCCAGTTGCTGCCAACACGGCATACCAGTCAGAGGTAAAACAGCCTTTATTTATTCTAACCCTGTGGTCCCCAACACGGTGCCCGCGGGTGCCATGGCGCCCGCGGGGGCATTTGCATGCGCCCACCAGGTGCTCGGGGCTGGCCTGGCCCCGGGCACATGGCGCGCGGCGCTTGACTGGGGGAGCGCTGGCCCTGGGCGCGGCACTTGCGGGGCGGAGGGGGAGTCCCGGCCCCGGGCGCGCGGCTATGGGGGGGGCCGCCCCCTGGCGCCCAGCGGGCGAACGGCCACGCCCCCTGGCGCCCGGCAGGCGAACGGCCACGCCCCCTGGCGCCCGACAACCTGAAAAGGTTGGGGACCACTGTTCTAGCCCAACAGCCAGTTCCACAACAGATTGGTCTCTTAATTCATACTTTCCTGTTCAGTTTCTTAGGTCACAAGCAACAAGGTAACTACGCAGGACTTCGTCCATTTTCTAGTGCCTCAAAGATGAAATCCTCCCCCCCCCCCCCCCCCCGGTTGCCTCGCCATGGCCTGGATTTTAGTACAGGCAGTCCCCGGGTTACGTACAAGATAGGGACTATAGGTTTGTTCTTACTTTGAATTTGTATGCAAGTCGGAACTGGTACATATTGTAGGGGAAACTCTAGCCAAACATTTCTCCAGAGCTCAGTTTTATTCTCCCACACCTCACTTCCCTCAGTCCTTTATTCTCAAGCTGAGGTGTCTGCTGAGAAAAGCCGCTCCGCGTCTCCCTGGTCTGCTGGGGGGGGGGGGGGGGGGCGCTAGCTTCGTGTCTCCCTGGTCTGCTGGGGGGAAGCAGCTAGTGCAGGGTTGCCTCACCCCGTTTGTAAGTAGGGATCCGATGTAAGTCGGATCCATGTAACCCGGGGAGTGCCTGTACATCAAAATATTTCATATTCCAATATGAGAAAGAGAGTCCAAACACTGTCTCCATACGGTTAGTCTCACATCTTATTTAAATACTGTCCAAGTAAGGATCTTTAGAGCCACAGAGGATGTGCTAGAAAATCAAGATAAAGAAAAGGAATCTATCATTATCCTTAGTTTACTCTAGTTTGTGTCAGATGTTAAGGCAATGAAAGTCCCACAAAAAGAAATCCTCTATTTGCAAGAAACAAGTCCTTGCTTTTTCTTTATTATTAGAATTCCAGTGTCGAGGAGCATTAGAAAAAATCAAGAAAAAACTCCTCTCCAAATGTGTATGTAATAGTCCCTGATATCTAGTCAAATTTGCTGAAAACATAGACTCAAAGGAAGAGAAAAAGATTGGTAAGACAACTTTATGATGATTTGTATCATCACCAAAAAGGGCTTAACATCCCTTTACATTCTGCTTTTGAAAATGTAATTCTGGTCTGGTGAGAGTGTTCTTGCAAACACAAATAGCCCAAAGAGGTACAAAAATGTTATGATGTACCTGAATAGAAAGCAGATTGACATTTCCAAAATTTGAAGTAGTAGCTGTGAAGAGTACAGCTAATCTGTTTAATTTGTGTTTGTAAGGAAAGTTATCTAGCATGGCCATCTCCTGCTTTGCCTGTGTTACTAGAGAAAGAAAGTGGGTGAGAGAATATCTTTTATTGGATTGACTTCTGTTGGTGAGAGAGAGAAGCTTCTGAGCCACACAGGGAATGACTACACAGCAAAGGGTAAGCCATGACTAGCTTGTACCAGCTGTCAGCTGCAGCCTGAGCCCATAGGCCCTTCTACCCCACAGGGTCCTAGCGTGTGAGCTCCAAACTGAGCCTGGAAACCTACAGAGCAGTGAAACAGTCTCTGAGCCTGAGCTCCATGAGCCCAAGTTGGCTGGCATGGGCCAGCTGTGGTTTTTTTTTTTTTTTTTTTTTTTTTTTTTTTTTTGCAGTGTAGACACACACAGAGCTCTTCAGGTTTGGCAAAAGAAATTGCAGCATCGCAGCAAAATACAAGCTGAAACAGATTTAGTATAAATTCTTAGAGTATATTGTAAGGGACTGTTTAAGGCTGAATAGTCCATCAATACCTCAGCAATCATAAGATAAAAAGAGTGGGTTAGAGGTCTACAGATCGTTGTAGTAAGCCTTAAATCCAGTGTCTCTGATCAGTCTGTTTTTTAGCATTTTCCAGAGTAATGAATTTAATGAGCTATTCTACCTTGCTCGATCCTTTACAGCATGTCCTAACTACTTATGCTAAAGAATCTTTTCCACCTTGCATTTTGTTGTGATGCTGAAGAACAGCTCGGTGCAGCGTAAAAGCTTGTGACTCTTACTATTGAAAGTTGATTGAATAAAAGATATTACCTCACCATGTCTCTCTAATAACTTGGGACTAACCCAGCTATGAATACATTGCATGTGTTATGTTAGTACTGTTTAAAGCCCTCCCTCTGATAGAAGTAAGTTGCTGTTGGACAAAATTTCATTGACTACTGGCTTTGTCAGACTCTTATCTAGTTCCCTCTGCTTTGCTTCCAGGCAAATAGCAAAAAAAGTAATGATTGGAAGATAAATGTGTATCAGATCCTGGAAGTTGCTGACCAGAAGAAATCTTTTTCCAAGACCATGATTAATACAGATATTTTCCTGTTTTTTATCTTGTCACATTCCCAATAATCTTTGCTAAAGTATTAATGATAACAGTTGCCGTCATGAGAGGTGTCATGGGTCCGCGCCCATAGTCTGTCAATTACACCCTTTTATTTAATCATGCGCTGCCCCGTGCCCCGTCACCATATATTTTAGAGACAAAATGCTGGCCGCCTTTGGATGGCGGAGAGGGGGGCCTGGGCCCACCCACTCTCCCGGGCCCCAGCCCAGGGCCCTAACACAGGGAGGTAAACTCCATACGGTAGCAGGCGGGGATGTTGCCCCTAAACGCATCTGCTCATGGGCTCCGCGACCTCGCCCTGGGCCACTGCCACCCAGGCTCAGCTCGCCGGTATGCTAGGTGCTCGTTGCACCTCCGTCCCCAGTTTCCCCCATATCCGTTCCTCCCCGCACCTTCCTTCCTGTGTTTCCAGCACCCCGTACTCCTCCTCTTCCTCCTCTCCCCTGTGTCTGTGTGCCCCTCTCATATACTTGCGGGTGATATCACTCCCCCCCCTCCGGCCTCATCTCCGCCCCTACCGGAGTCTCTGGGCAGTCGGCTGATGTCACGCGTCCCGGGGGGGGCGGCGGCGGCATGACATCAATTTCCTGCACCACGTTTGCATTGGCCCGCGGGGCCTGTGCTCTCCGTGCGGCCCCTCCTCCTTCCCCATCCAGTGGTTCTGGAGTCAGCCCGGCCACTTCCTCTGTGGCGCAGGCGCCGGTGTCCTCGCCCTCCTGGGCTTCCCTCAGCCTGGGATCATGGCGGGGTTGCTTCACCCCGCCACAAGAGGTTTCACATCAGCTCCTTTCTTGACCTTGTCCTGATATAGGCTTCTAAAGATCTACAGTTCAAAATACAAAATTCCTGAATCTCTTACTCAAAGTTTATGATCTCCTGATAATTTCCCAGAAGAGACCGTTTATTTTGAAGTGTTATACAATTTGGTCTTAATCATTACGCTAACACAACTTATAAAGAGATGTATCTTTGGAAAGGAAGACTCAAGATTCTTTCACTAATTCACCCTGTACATGCTGTAAGCAGGGGCTGAACTGCTGCTTGCTATCAGCCAGCTAAAAGGAGGGGTGGATGTGCCCACTACAATTGTTTAGCTTTGCAAGGAAATTAACTGTTAACTGTTGTTATGTAAATACTGCTCAGGAGAGAATACGAGGTGTGGCTATGTAAATCCCATTCAGCCAGGGCTGATGGAGGGTCAGTGTTGGAATGGAATGTGGAGAATTGTAAATAATTTGGGACTGTTGTGGGGGTCACTAATCATGCTACCCCTAATTGTGGGAACTGTAAAACATGCCACCAGTGCTTGCAGGAGAGACACCACCATCATGGCAAGAGATCTCGGAGGAACAAGCCTCCCCCCTTCCAGAGTTGAGTGAACAGAGCTGGGGGGAAGGGTTAAAGGGGTTGAGTCAGCCTGCTTCACACCTGCCAGGTGTGAGCTGTAAGACTGGCCCAACCTGCCCTTCCTCCCCCTTTGTTTTAAGGACAGACCTAAAGCAGACTCCCCGAGGAGTCTTTTCTTTTGCTAGTCTAGTGGAAGCTGGATTCATTTGCCAGTCCAGCTGGTGGTTAAAGAGTTGAAAGCACTGAGAGCTGAAATCACTGGTTTGGCTGAGAGCCAGACCCATTGCAGCCAGTGAAGCGGCGGCGGCCAGCAGAATGGCTGGTGGGAATCACTGGCTGGTGGTGTAACGTGGCCGGGAGGAGCGGCGACCAGCGGCGGCAGTTGAGGAGTGGCGACCAGTAGCATGGCATGGAGTGGCGGCAGGCAAGGAGCGGCGACCAGCGGCATGGCGCGGAGTGGAAGCAGGTGACCAGCAGACCGTCCAGTGGCATGGGACAAGACAGATGGTGGAGCGTGGTGGAGTGTTGTAAGGTGTCCCCTATCTATCCTCCCACCCCCATTTCTACCCAGGTTGGGAGATGACACCCTGTGGGTGAACTTTGGGACTCTGGGTGGCACAGACCAGGGACAGAGACTTTTGGGATGTCGGACTCTTTGGACTTCAGGTGATTCTTGGGTGGGAGGCTTAGCTCATGTTTGGGTTATGACCTCTGTTTGTGGTGTTTTCCGCAAGTTAATGCTGTATGACTTCGCTCTCTGTCTCATTAAATGTTTCTTTCCTACACTCAGACTCAGTGCTTGTGAGTGGGGAGGAATTGCCTCTCAAAGGCACCCAGGGGTGTGTGAATTTCCCAGATTACTGGGTGGGGGCTCGAGCCGGTTCTGTGTGAGATGGACCCCAAGATATTGAACCCAACCCTGGTTACTGCCAGGCCTACCCGGCAGAAGGGTTACAATGCTAAACCTTCCTCCATATTCCAGATACACTCAAACCTTTTGGAATGTTCATTTCACTTTTATATTTACTGTTTTGCACAAAGCCCAAATACACAGCGACCATAGCCATTACAGATATCTAGTTCTCCAAACTCCTGCTCCTGCACTCATCAAAAAATTTCTGTTTATCAAGATATGATCTTATTTCTAAAGTAGATTCTTCTGAGGTTTGGTTCATGCTAGAATACTCCATGCTGGAATCAGATGTTGAAATAACAAAATCACAACTTCTAGTGTAAAACTCATATAACTCAAAATACAGAACAGGGACATTGATATGTGTGGCAGGCATCCGGGAGCCATAACTGGCTGAAGTTAAAGGCTGGCAGTTTAGTCCTTCAAGCCCTATAGAGAAAAGTTGGTGGTGGTGGTGGTGGGGGGGGGGGGGAATGTCTTGGTAATGGCAGCCCAAAGAATGACGTAGCCTATGTAAAGAAGCTGTCCCTTCTTTGAAAGAAAGCAGTGTCTTTTCTAAGGTGGATTGAAATAACCTGACAATAGTCTGAGCCTTGATTGTCATAGAAGAACTCAGCTCTCAGGCAAAGTGACTGAGAAGGCAGAAAGCAGATCTACAGAATGTACCAGTCATTTTCAGCTACCTCATAGTTAGATTTGGAGTTCCAGGCATGAATCTCTCAATTTCACAGGGGAACAGTGTTGCCTCCTAAGATTTTCCATCCTTGAGCGAGTTGAAATTGCTTATGTGCAATACTGATATTGAGGTAGTGTGAGGATGTGCACCCATCAGTACAAACAAAAACCGTACATGTAAGTATATATTTTAAATAGTCCATAGATGTGGAAAAAATATATTAAAACAAGGGATAATTGACAAGGAGCAGTGCTTATGATTATTTAATATGAAATCACATAAAAAGAAAATTAACACTAACCTTTTCTGAAGAAGTGGGTGGCTCATGATACTATTTATATATTTTTGTTAGTCTCTAAGGTGCTACAGGACCATTGCTGTTTTTTATTTTTTTTAAAGTTACAGACTAACATGGCTACCCCCTGAGACCTTGGAGTACATTTATTATCATCCTTTCTAACAGATAGATGCATGTTTCACAGATCTTGCAAATAAGGTTTCATCCCACCAAACAGCTAGCATCACACCTAGTACTTGCTACTTCTGACTCATAAGAGCCAGAATTCTACCAGATAGCAGAGATCTGGCCTTAATGTAATATAGTTTACCATTAATTAGTAACACAAGATTTAAAAAAATAATTAAGATCAGAGTTCTAGATATCTGCAACACTCAAATTCTGTTAAAAGAATCTTGTTCTTTCTGACCTTAAGCCATTAACACAGCAGTAGGCAATAATTTTTGATGGGAGGCCACTCCAAGGATTTGGTAAGTGGTCAAGGGCCACTCACTTCCATTATATTACTGGAGCAGATGTGGAGGTTTGGAATGGAGGCTGGGTGCAGAAGGAAGGTTGTGGTAAGGGATCGGGGTGTGGGATCTAGGAATTTGGGTGAAGTAGGGGATCATGACCTGTAGCAACATACTAGGGTGAGGAGGTGGTGTGGGGCATGGGGAGGAGGTTGTGACCTGGGAAAGGAGTGCAGGAGGGGGTGCAGGGATTTGGGTTGTGGCCAGGAATAATGGATTGGGTGCAGGGTTTGAGAGGGGGATGTGACCTGATGGGTGTAGGAGGGGATACAGTGTCTGGGAAGGTATATGGGGGCTGTAGCAGGAGTGCAGAAGGTTTGGGTTACATGTGATAGGGGGACAGAGGGTTGGGTGAGGGAGGGGCTGAGGTGCCAGAATTAGGTTTTGTCTGGGAGACCTTACCTGGCTCCGAGCCAGTGTCCCAGCAGGTTCCTTAGCCATGGTCCCTGTCTTCCAGCCTGTGTATGTGCTCAAGGGAGCTGCAGGACCCAGGTTTATTGCTCTTAACTGAATGCTTTGAGCCAAGGGAAGAGGGGCACTTAACATGTTGCCTGTCCTACAAACAGGCAGCTGCTAATGGTTGAAACCAGCCAGTGGGAGCTACTGGGGGCGGGGGCAGCATGAGAAGCCTGTCTCCTCTCCCTCCAGGCTCTCAGCTTTCAGAAACATGCATGTGGATCTGCATCTGGCATTCCAGAGTGCCAAGCAATTACAGGGCAGGCAGGGAGCCAGCTGAGGTTCTCGTAGCCAGATGCGTCCTACAGATCATCTTGTGCCCATCCCTGGAGTAGAGGCTGGAGCCAGCTTCTCCATTTATAGCAGGCAGCTGCTGCTGCTGCTGCTCCTCCAAGAGGGTGAGTGCCCCGCCCTCCTTCCCTAGCCAGTCACCTGAGCTTCTGCCTGCGCAGAGCTCAGAAAAGGGCTGTGCATCCGTGCGGGGTGCACAGCTTACAAGGTACCTTGCAGGGGAACTGTTGGATAGTTATGAAATTACAAAATTAAAGTTATCTTAAATGTAGTTATGAAAATTATATATTTACTTTATAGTTTGTGGTTAGTAAGTAGAAAAAAAGCCATGATCAGCGAGTAAGGAAAAATGTGAGAATAAATTGTAAGACCAGAATTTAGTGGCAAGGATATATGTATTAAAAAGTAATTGATAAAATAAAGGAGAGTTTTCTCTCAACAATAGCAGATTGCAGTAACAAGACAAACTGCCTTGTAAGAAACATGAAACAAAAACCATGAAAATGAGGCCCACGTAAACCAATGGAAATACAAAAAACAGTGAGGAAAGAAAAGCGATCAGAAGAGAAGGCGTTGGAGGAAGGAAACTAACAAGGGTAAACTGCCTCAGACTGAGATTTAGCTGAAGCTAGCAAGTGGGTTTTAGTGGAAGGTAGCAATTATGTATTTGAAATGTACAAAGACAGCCATAAGTCTGAAGGTTTTTATCAAATCTGGTCCAGTCATATTGGGGCCATGATGAAATGACTCTTCTCTGATCTGGTCCATTTGTAAATACGAAACTGATCAGATATTTATAATTCTTTTATTACAATTTTGGATGTAATAATGCTTATTATTTAGACCTTAGACACGTGGAAAGCAATTGCATAAGTACCATTTGGCTTTTGAGTTTAATAAAGGAATTTATGATTAAGTTAATGTCTGCTGAAGCTTTATAGTTTTAATATTCATAAATAATTTCAGTACTATGGTGACCATGAAATGACTCCACAGATACTAGTTTAAGCTGCTCTGTATTCTCAGAAACATACAGGATAGCTAATAAAGAATATACAGGATAGCAAATAATACTTTATAACAGCTCTTTTGGTTTTAGGCCCCAACTTCAGCAGGTCAACTCAGATGTTCTTTAGAGAAACTTCCTCTAAGTCTTCCTCTCTCTGACAAAGCAGGCTCCTCTAATAAGAGGACTTTTTCTGTGCTGCCATCATGTGATGCACAGTGATCTCTCCAGCCACTAACATAAATCCAAATGCATCACCTGGGACTGTTGCATAAATTGCAAGGTTCGTCCCCTGGAGGCTAGTCTAATTTGCCCACAGAAGAGAGTCACAATTTTAGGCTGGGTCCAACTCAATTTTATTGTTTGCAAACAATGTTCGGCCAAGGAGCTCAGTGCTCAAAGCAAAGCCGACCCCCAGCATCGCGTAAGCAAGGGGTCTTATAGGGTTAACATCCTTCCTGGTTTATGTGCCCTAGCGCGATAGGTTACTTCATTTCGACTCTTAGCATTCTTATAGGTCAGGTTAATTTCCAAATAAGATTAAGCACTGTGCATTTTTGTTAATTCTGCAATTACTATTTTTGCTGGAGTCTGCCTGCTTGAGCCTGTCACAAGTTAAAGTATGTGAAATATATCTACATTCTTACTCAACAGGAGACTGGTTTCACTTCCTGCTACAGGTCTAGATACCTAGGTATATGGGCCAAGTCATCCTTTTATTTTGTTGTGTTACTGTAGTGCTTTGGGACCCCAGTCATGGACCCCCTTGTGATAAGTGCTGTCCAGACACACAACAAAAACCGTTCTTCCCCCATGAGTACTGTGTACAGATCTGGTCTCCTCACCTCAAAAAAGATATTTTGGCCTTGGAAAGGGTTCAGAAAAGGGCAACTAAAATGATCAGGGGCTTGGAACAGGTCCCATATGAGGAGAGGCTAAAGCGACTGGGACTTTTCAGTTTGGAAAAGAGGAGACTGAGGGGGGATACGATAGAGGTATATAAAATCACGAGTGGTGTAGAGACAGTGAATAAAGAAAAATTATTCATTAGTTCCCATAATATAAGGACTAGCGGACACCAAATGAAATTAATGGGTAGCAGGTTTAAAACTAATAAAAGAAAGTTCTTCACACAGCGCATAGTCAACCTGTGGAACTCCTTGCTGCAGGAGGCTGTGAAGGCTAGAACTGTAACAGAGTTTAAAGAAAAGCTAGATAAATTCATGGAAATTAGGTCCATAAAAGGCTATTAGCCAGGGGGTAGGAATGGTGTCCCTGGCCCCTGTTTGTCAGAGGCTGGAGACAGATGGCACGAGACAAATCGCTTGATCATTGTCTTCAGTCCACCCCCTCCGGGGCAACTGGTGCTGGCCACTTTCGGCAGACAGGCTACTGGGCTAGATGGACTTTTGGCTTGACCCAGTACGGCCATTCTTATGTTCATGCAGCTAACAATCTAAGTACGGACAAAATACAGCAAAGTGATCCAAAAGGGAGCACAAGTAAGTAATGAGACAGAAGTAGTCAGCACAATAGGCTGCACAGTCTGTACATAGCATCTGCAATATAGGGTTTTTTGTTTTTGTTTTTTTGCATAACAGCAAAGCTGTGCTTTGAGGAGGGATTTTAAAGCTAAGTAATTATGTAGCTCTGTGCGTGTTCATGGAGAGCATCTTCCAAGTGTGAGGAGCACCGGGGAAGAAAACATAAAGGTGCAAGTTTGAAAATTTAACACATGGGTGGCGAAAGCCTGTATAACAGGTTTTTTCAAGTTGAGAGTCAGTTGCTAATAAGATATGTAGGGTGGGCATTGACCAGAAGAATCTTGGAAATGAACACAAGTTCCTTATACTTGATGTACTGAAGGAGGAGCCAGTGAAAGGATGCAAAGAGAGGGATGACATAGTCAAAGAAATGGGCCAAGGAAATTACCTTTGCAGCAGATATGAATGGGGGAAGATTACATTTGTCTAGTCAGAGAGAAGGATATTGTCATTATTGGGCTGATGAGAGTTTGGACAAAAATGTTAACTGCATGGATGGATAAGAAATGCTCCATCTTAGAGATATTATGCAGAAAGCACCTGCAATATTTAGACACAGTGTGGATGTGAGGATCCTAGGATAAAGTTCAAGTTGAAGATAAAGCCCAAGTTCTGGGCACAGGATGATGATGTTTTCCACAGTGATAGAGAAAGGAGGTAGAAGGGATGGGTTTGGGGCAGATAATTGAGAGTTCTGTTTTATCAGCGTTGAGCTTGAGCTCATAGCTAGACATCCATGAGGAGACATTCTGAGATTTTAGTTTGAACAGAACGGAACAATTCTGGAATAGTGGCAGACCTGTGAGTTGTCACCATAGAGGCAATCGTTACTTATCTAAATGTGTTCATGGGTGAGATTAACCTTTAAATAAGGTGCGGAGGGAGAAGAGCTTGGAACCAAAGAGAGCCCTGTGGACCCCCACAGAAAGTTGGAATGGGGATGAAGAGACTCCTTAGAAGAATATGCTGTAAGAGTAATTAGAAAGTTAGAAGAACCAGGAAAAGACAAAAGTCATGAAAGCAAAGAGAGGACAGGATTTCAAATAGACGCATTATCAACTGTACAAAAGGCAGCTTGACAGGTCAAGAAGAATGAAGGTAGAATAACAGTTTCTGAGCTTTTCTTGTATTCCTTTCAATACCTTTTGCACTCATGTCATCCAGAACACTTTGCCAGCTTCCCTGGAATCCAAGAAATCAGTTCAATTCCAGACTTGCCACTGAGATTTCTTTATTGACATTGTGGTGGGGTGAGGTCACAGAAAACCCCTTGCGAGGGCTTCTGGGAGTGCTAACAAAGCCATTGACGTGCTTTCTTCAGGCTTCTCACTACCCTGTCCTCCTGGATTCACTCAGCTGGTCTCTCTCAGCCAAAGAACAGAGCTGACATCACCACCCTCTTTTCCCAAAAATGCAGTTTTGCGCCCAGCTTCCTGGGATATCACTCCCCAAATGAATATTCAGGTAAGCTCCTGTTAGCAATGAAGAGAGGATGTACACATTGATTGCTCCCCCAGGTAACAGTTATTTACACTGGGCTTGATAGTAAATAAAAGTGATTTTATTAAGTACAAGTAGTAGGATTTAAGTGATTATAAGTGAGAACAGGCAGAGCAAAGTAGATTACGAATTTAAAATAACAGAACACGCTTACCTAATTATAGCACTAAAAGCTCAGTACCAGTTTACTACAAACTCACCCTGAAACTGTTCTTTTTCCAGGTAAGCCTTCAAACCAGGGAAGTTCCCTCTCCCTGGGGTCTCTGGTTCATTTTCTTGGGAGTACCATGAAACTGCTAGCTTGTCATTGTTTTATAGATTCCTACCTTGGGCAGAATTTCTACATTCCACCTTCACATGGAAAATCACAACTGTTCAGACCCTACCAGTTGGGGGGAGGTCACATGACTTCCTAGGACCAACTACAGTGAGGACTTAGAGACAGCAAGGGGAGGCTGGGGGAAGCTGGCTTAAAAGCTGGTCCTCCTGCCCCCCAGCACCACACTGCTGTCCGTGGTACCTTCCCTGCACCCCACACTGCTGTCTCTATTAGAGAGAGACTCCTGTGGGGGAAGCTGTCGTGAACCAGTCTATGTCCACAGCAGCTTGGGCTTGCTGCGAACACAGGCTGCTCTATGGGACCCCTGTGGACAGAGGCTGCTTCTGGATTAGCCTCTGTCCATGGGAAGCTTGGACCGCTGGCAGACTGAGGCTGCTGTCACCCTGCGCTACTGCTTCTGTATCTGTAGGCAGTCAGTCTCCATGAGGAGCTCTCTTTTAAACCAACTCCCCTCGTGAACTGATACAGGGGCAGCAGTGCAGGGTGGCAGGGGGCTCTGCGGGAGAGGGGCCAGGAATGCGCACTGGCTGCCAATCTGCTCCCAGGGACTATTGAATAGTCGTGTAACCAATAAGAGTTCATGAGGTTCCATGACTATTCAATTACACTGTGTCTAACATCCCTAAACACATACTTAGATTGGTCTATTAATTGTTGTCATCAGTGCCTGTACTGGTAGATGATAAACTACCAATAAATTGCAAAGTATGCTACTTAATAAGGCATGCGTCTGCAAGCTTATCACATGTTGCTCTTTTTACTATTTCTTTGTCTACTAACTACATACTATTTACAAGGCCATTTGTGAAGTTATGCTTTATCTGTGGTGAACTTTGTTTCCTTACTACTACTTAGATTGCTCATACAAGAGCTACAAGCTTAAGGATGCTGAGGTCATCTGAAACTTTGGCAAGAATATTTTCAGTGAAATGCTGGGAATAGAAGCTGGATTTGAGAGCATGGAATTGGAGGAGAGGAACTTCAGACAGTGTTTGTCAAGTATGTTCAGTGATCCTAGGGATGAAGGAGGAAGGTGAAGTAGTTAGTTGCAAAGGCAAGTGCAGCTAAGATTTTAATTTTAAGATGGGAGAGACTGAAGCATATATGTATTGTGATGGGAAAGAGAGATAAGCAAGATGTTTAGTAAGGTGAGAAGATGAGAGTGGGCATGAAGGAAATTGGATGGGGTTATTTTAGCAAATGAAGGGATTAGAGGAGATGAACAAGAAACTTCTGTCTGTAATGAGAGAAAGAGGTGAAAGATATAGGAGAGGGGTAAGGGGAAAAGCGGAAAGGAAGGGGAGTATATGATTATCTGGGAGTCTATTTCTGTGACTTAAAAATTCTTTGTGGGATTTTGCAGTCTCTGTATACAACTGTGTCAGACTGAAGACTCTATTTTAGGTATGGTAATCTTTACTTTTTGTGCTGTCCTGTTACCTTCCAGGTTGGACTGAAATTCCTAGGGATAGTGATACAGTGCTGGTGATAGAGGATCATTGACTTAAGTGCTTTCACATTAAAATGTGATTTTCTTTAAAAAAAAAAAAAAAAAAAAAAAAAAAAGGCCTGTAGCACCTTAGAGACTAACAAATAAATATAGATGTAGATAATATAATGAGTTTTCAGAGGCAAAACCCACTGCTCTCATCTGAGGAAGTGAGTTTTGCCCATAAAATCTTTATCTATCTATCGATCGATCGATCGTTAGTCTCTGAGGGTACGTGTCATTTCAAAATAACTTAGTCCGTATCTACACAGCAGGCAGTTACTTTGAAATAATGTCAAGCTGGACAACTTCTTACTCTGACTGCTATAACCCTCATTGTACGAGGAGTAAGGGAAGTCGGAGGAAAAGTGCTCTTTTTCAAAACAGGTGCTGTGTAGATGCTCCCAATGTTGAAATAAGCTCTTTCAAAATAAGCTAAACAATTGACATAGCTCAATTTGCATGTCTTATTTCAAGTTAAGCCCTGCTGTGTAGACGTAATCAAAGGTGCCACAGGACTACTCATTTATTTTAGAGTTACAGACTAACATGGCAATCCCACTGAGACCTCTAAACATTGGGCAGGCTCATTTTCCTGATGATCTACTTTTCCTGAGTAGATCGCTTAACAACAAAGTCATCTAGTAAGAGATTGATACTAGAGTTATCAGACAGAGGGATTAAAAGATTAGACCATCTTGATCATCCCTGTTATATATTTCAACATGTTCTTAAATATCTCCAGTGATAGAGGTTCCACAACCTCCCTAGGCAATTTATTCCCTGACAGGAAGTTTTTCCTAATGTCTAAAGTAAACCTCCCTTGCTGCAATTTTTGCCCTGGGAGTGGGGCTGGGAGCATACTGGTGGCCCCTCCCTGGGGACTATTGAATAGTTGTATAACCAATAAAATTTCATGTGATTATATGGTTATTCAGTTACACTGTATCTAGCATCCCTACTTCAAATAAATCTGTAGTGTTGATTTCTATGGAAACTGATGTTAAAAATACTTTTTTTTTTAAACAATGTAATATCTGTTTCACTTTGGTCAACATGTTAACTTATTTATTTTTCTTTAAGTAAAATCTTGTTAGTAATGCCATTAATATTATCATCTGATGATCTGATGATGACGACGATATAGCTGGATGTGCCCTTAAATTATGTTGTAAATAATTTTTTTGGTTTCATGTTATCTACAGCAAAGTTAATGTTGAGATTCAAATTGCTGATGAGGGACTGAGCCAGTAATTATAATTTATAGAAATTTATACTTGGAATACATACATTTTTCTGAAATGCATAAATGGATAGCTTAGTGGTTTCATTGATTAAGGGAGGATGATGTTAGTAAAACTTTTTTTTCAGAAAGATTTAATTTAGCAAAAATGGTGTAGGGTCTTCATAAGTTGGCAATTAAAATAATAAAATCTGAAGAGTGGGTGGAGACATTGAAACGACCATCTCAAATATTTACCTATAAAACATTTATATCACAAGTTGCATGTGGGCAGTTTAATTGCTGCTGTTAGTATTCATTGGTCATTTGTGATGTGAACTAATCATGACATGAAAGACTTCATATTCAATTAAGGTTTTTCTGTTTTTACTAGGGGTTGATATGGTGGACTTCAGAGACTGGAGAATAAGATTCTCTGCTGTGGGTTGGTGCTCTCAATGTTTTGCTATTTAAGACTGTGTTTAACTATGTGAAATTAGCAAGTGTATTGTAGGTTTTCTTCATGCAGCTCAATAAAGGTTTTTGAACTATTTTAGTGGCATATTGAAGAAGCTGATTAGTTTAAAGAGAATGATGGATGACATAGTGATATTTAAGATGAAGAGTATTAAATAAGTTTCAGATGGTAGCTGTGTTAGTCTGTCAGCAGAAAAGAACACTCCCGTGGCACCTTAAAGACTAACAAATTTATTTTGTCATGAGATTATTTTAGCGGGACTTGTGGTACTGTAATCCTTACTTCTGCACTGCTGCATCCAGAGCTGGGAAGTTGGAGATTGGTGGCTGCTGGCTGGGATCCTAGGTCTGAAGGTGGAGCTGTCAGCAGCAGCATGGAAGTAAGGATGGCGTGCAATGGTATTGCTACCTTTACAGCTGCACTGTTGCCTCAGAACTGGACCCTCAATTAGCAGCCACCATTCTCTGGTTGTCCAGCACTGAAAGCAGTGCTAAAATAAGTGTGTCAATACTGCAACCCCCCAGCAACTTGTTTTTGTCAGGACCTCCAATTTGAGAAACGCTAGTTTTCCCTGTGAAATCTGTACAGTATAGGGTAAAAGCACATACAAGACCACATTTCATGGGAAGAGGGGAACCAGATATCATGATCCAGGATGGGTTTTTCATGGCCACGAATTTGGTAAGGCCCTTCCTATAACATTGACATAATAACTCCACTTCCACAGGAGGCATAGGGCTTATGTTGGTGTAGGTGTCAGGGGCAGTGGAGCCTACCAGAAAGTGGGGGAGCCTATTCCCTCTGCGGCCCAATCCCACCCCTCTTTTGCCTGAAGCCCCATCCTGACCAACCTGGAAGCTACCTGGAAGCTGCAGACCTTCCATGGTGCGGGGCCAAGAGCAGGTCCTGGTCCATGTTCCCATCCTGCTGCTCCCTGTCGAATGTGGAAGGGTCAGTGACCACCCCAGAGCTGCCTGCGAGGTTTTTACTCCACTTGGGGGTGGCTGCAGATTGGCCCTGGTAAGAGCTGCATGGACAGCTTTAGGGAGCTGTGAAGCCTCCAGTTTTGCATGGAGGCATGGCAAGGACGTAGGTTAGGGCCTCCTCTTGGTCCCTCCATCCTGGTTGGGGTGCAAGGTCCATGGCACTGCGCATCATAGCTGCCTGGGCTCCCTGGATAGACTCCAGCTGCCAGTCTGGCTGAAATGTGTCTGTTTAGGGGAGGGAGGAGGGAGATATTGGGGGAAAGAGTGTGGATGAGGACCATTGGCAAATATGGAAGGGCCATGTCCCCCTGTCCTTTCCCATTTCAGCATGTCCAATCTGTGTCCGACTGAGGCTGTGGAATTGACAAAAGAAACTGTTAGGTTCCCTGGGATAAACCCTGCAAGATCATCGTGTGGACATGAATTATTGCTAAAATTATTGAGATGGCTGTAAATTAACCAAATATAGGTTGACTTAATTTTGTAGTGTAATTTTGTAACAGACTAGGGATGTTAACAAACGTTTATTTTTGTAAACGTAACAGCTGAAATTTTCAGGGGTTACACATTTACATGCAAGGGGGCAAGGAGTGCTCCTGCCTATCCCCCCGTTTTGCTGTCTGTGATACAGAGACGGCAGCGTGGGGGAGGAGCAGTCAGTTTGATGGGAGCCAGCATGCACAGGGAGCTGGCTCCTCATGTGCAACGGCTCCCACCTCCTCCCCCTTTGGACTGGGGCATGTAACCATAGGATTAACCAATGAACTCAGGGTTATTGGTTAATTATGTAATTGGGTACACGCTCACATCGCTAATGCAGACATACCCTAAGCAAAAATGTAAGTGGTAGAACTTTTAGCAACATTATAGATCTAAATCAGTTAGTGTTGTTAAATTGCAGGTAATCAGCTAATCGAGTAGTCGATGGAATTTCCATCAGCTACTCAATTAGTCAATAAGGGAGGAAACTGCATAGCCACTGCGGGGTTAGCTCCCAGCCCGGGAGCTAACCCTGCTGCAGCTCTGCCTTTTAAATTTATTAAGAGCTGCCAGGCTCTTCATACATTTAAAAAGCAGAGGCACAGTGTCTGGGACCAGGCATAAGCAGGGAATCAGCTGATTCCCAGCTCGTGCCTGGTCCCCTTCTAAGCCTCTTCTCTCCCCCCCCCCCCTCAAAGGCAGTGCTGGGAGGGGGACACTAGCTTTTAAGTGGCTCCCCCCAGCACCAGTTCTTGCTACCCCCTTGTTGCCTCTCTCTGATAGAGGCAGCAAGGAGTGGAGTGACTAGTCGAGTCACTACTGAACTGTCGACTAGTCGCTTACATCTCTAAAATCAATATACTGTTTTGATAACTATTACTATAAATGTTGCCATTCATAGAGAGAATGTGTGTGTATGTGTTAAGGTTTAAAAAGAAATAAGTGATAAATATATTTGTAATTGACTCTTCTCCCTTAGTGATTATGAACATTATGCTTATAAAGTTGATGCAAATGTAGCTTTAAACTAGATTTTGGTTTCTGTTGCTCTGATATATCTGGCAGGAATTGTTTATTTTAACAAATGAGATAAATAGTTAGGTTTGTATTTAAAATTGTCATTTTTATCTTGATCTGAGATGATTTTCCATTCTGAGGACTGGGAAAGTGAATTTTTTATAATGTACATTCTTATATTTTACACAACAATGCTTAACACACAACTTAAAAAGAAAAAGTACAGTGAAAAATGGCCTGAGGCTGAAAGAAACTCGTAACCCAAATAAAATTAATATTTACGGTTTAAACTCATAGACGTAGCTACTGTTGAGCACAGAAAAGCGATGTAAAGATGGCACCTTTTTGTACTTCGTACTTAATAAGCCTTTCAGTTCACATTTAAGACCTCAGTGCTGTATGACCTTGTACCACCCCATTAGGCATTCATAATATATTACCTTCACACAGCAAATTGTGGGTTGGGGCCTAAAACGATAAGATCTGCATTATTTACATGAGTCTAGCAGAAACCAAATTTTCCCTTTTTGTTTTAAAATATATTGTTTTAAAACTTTTTTATTCTATGTGCATATGCTCATGTAAATATTATATGATCACCACACTATGTATTCTCTATTAATTTGAGTTTGTAAGTAGATTTTTATTTTTAAATTAATGTAAATTGACTTATAATATTGGAAATTAATGTGAAATTTCTGTTGCAATTTTTATTAAGTGCATTTTTAAATTGTACTCAACTGAATATTGATATATTGGCATATTTAAGAACATAATGCACATTAATGTAATACCTGGGATTTTTAAATAAATACGTTTTGAAGTTATTATGATATAATTAGATTCAGTGATAATGTAAACATGGAGGGGATCATATACTATGCACAAGAGATACTAATGATGTTTTGTTAAAAGATTTTCTGAAGATTTAGTTTTTCTTAAGGACAAGTTATTGGTAACTTTTTCCACGTGAAAAATACAGTGTACCTGAAGGAAGTCAGATACCCAGAAATTGCCTCCTACAAGACAGACGCTAAAAAGAAAGCAACAAAATGCTACTGGTCATTACCTACAGCCCCCAGCTAAAATCTCTCTTACACACCATGAAGGATCATAGATGATGATCCCTGGCTCTCACAGAGCTTGGAATGCAGGCCAGTCCTTGCTTACAGACATCCTCCCCACCCAACCTGAGGCTGATACTCACCACCAACTTCCCACCCCATAACAGAAACACTAATCCCTGCAACAAACCTCATTGCCAACTCTGCCTCACATCTACCTTTTGTGGTACCACCACAGGACCTAATCACATCAGCTACACCATCCAAGGCTCATTCATGTGCACATCTAATATATCCCATTATGTACCACCAGTGCCTCTCTGCCATGTACATTGAACAAGTCAAACTGTCTCTGTGCAAAAAACTAAATGGACACAAATCAGACATTAAGAATGGCAACATCCAAAAGCCAGTATGGGAGCACTTTAACCTCCTGGCCACATCATTTCAGACTTGCAAGTTGCCATTCTCAGACAGAAAAACTTCAAAAACAGACTGTAGAAAGACACTGCTGAGCTGGAATTCATATGCAATTTTGTCACCCTCAACCAAGATCTAAATAAACACATGGAGAGGTTCTTGAATTGCAGCAGGTAATCTCCCATTCATATACTCTTGACTTGTCATCCCTGTTGGAGAGGAGTTCCATCCATTCTGATTTAATTAGAAGTGATGTCACACTCCCATCTCTGTATCCTTTTTTCCCTTCTTTCTGTCTTATTCTTTTCAGTATCTGAGGAAGTGAGTTGTAGCTCACAAAAGCTAATGCTGTAATATCCTAATACATTTTAGTCTTTAAAGTGCCACCAGACTCTTGTTGTTTTTGCTTGAAAGAAACTAATATGGCTACCTATCTGAAACCGTATACCTTGTATTTCTTCATGTGCTTAGTGAAAAGATATTGCTTATGTGCTTTCTCTTTTTGTATTTTAAATAAGTTTGAATAATAATAGTTTTGAGGTAAATGTACTCCTTTCCCTTACTATAAAATGTAAATCTAGTGGATTATGTGAGCATAATGCAGTAATTTAGCTGATAAATGTTTGTTTTGGATAATAAAATGTGTAATGTTCTGAATTGAACAAGGTGCATTAGTTTGATACTACCTTTGTTTGAAGCAAAATTGTCATATAAAAATATGTATTTCCATATTATTACCCACACTCTCAAAATACTGGATCATGATAATGTCTGACCAAGGAAAGCATGATGTAGCTCTCTAGCACTCGTCAGTGCTATGTTTGAATTGTCCTGAGGGTATTCTGCTGAACAACACAGGCACATCACTTTCCCTCTGGGCATGATTGTGCTATCTCTGAAATGTTCAGTTGCTACTGATGATCCCAAAACAAAAACCTCTGAAGTGTTAGTGGGTTTGAAGTTAATTATTTAAAAGCACAGAAATTTACTAAAATGCCCAAAACTGAGATTTTAGGAGTAAGGATTATATTTCATACTTTCAGTCTTCTTTGTGTATGGCACACCAAACCAAAATTCTATTAATACTAATGCTTAGCAGCCACACCCAAAACTAGACCCCATTATGTCAAGTATTGAATAAAAACCTAGTAAAAGACCCTTGCTATGAAGATGTTACCATATAAATAGTCAAGTCAAAAGGTGTGAGGGGTACACAGAGATTAAACAATTTGCTCAAAATCATACTGCTATGGCAGGAGTAGGGAGTGAACTCACATTTCCTGAGTTCCAACCAAGTGCTACAACTACATAATTTTTCTTATCTATGTTTTTAAATTGGTAAATTTTTAGAAGTGAATTTTGGTGCTGGTGAAAAGTACTGAATGACTGCACTAGATAGAAAATATAATCCCCTAGGTACAATATTACCAGATTTGCCCGTTATTCTGGGGTATGCTCATTTACAGGGCTCGACAAATTATACAATCTACTCGCTCATGGCGAGTAGATTGTAACCCGGAAGAGCCGGGTTCTGGCAATCTGCGCATGCGCAGAACGATCTGCGTATGCACAGATCGCCGTACAGTGCAGCTGGCGAGTGGGGCTCGCCGCGGTTCGGCGAGCCCTGCTCATCATTTACTCTTATGGCGGAGGGGAGGTCATAATTCTATCAGTGTGCCGCTTGTGTTACTTGTGCTCTCATATGGAGCTTTACTTCTCACTTCTGTCAATTTCCCCCCTCCCCCCATGAAGCTCTCCTGCTGGAATAATGTTCCCCAGAGCTGAGTTCTTCCTAGCCTAGAATCAGACAATCACACAGACACTCATAACTACTAACAAAGCACATCTAAGAGGACTGGTTAATAAGCACTCACAAGCTGACCCCTTGTATGTCCCTGGACTCAGTAGGCTGGGTTGCACAGCAATGCCAAGGTGTGACCTTTATGTGCCCTTGGACTCAGTGGTCTGAGTTAAACAGTACTTTAAGCTGCCATCCTCATATGCCCCCAGGTTCATTACCTCCCTGTCTTCACTTTCACACCATAAGCATTCGTCAGGTAATCTACTTGATGAGCAAATCCCACAGGATTTTTGGGTGCTACAGGAATCTTTAACTTAGGTACAAGAAATGTTGTTGCAGAGTGAATGGGGAAGCCAAAACATAGAGTGGGAGAGAGTGAGAGACACAGGAAAAGAGAGAAAAGCAATCATCTTAACAATCAAAGTTATTTTTTTCTAGGTAATAACCGCACAAGCAGAGCCAAACAAACAAAACAGTTACAATGTTAAATCTAACTTAAATCTGTTAAATGTTAGGGCTAGCAAACCATAACTGATGACATAAGGCAGGGTCAGGAGGCTATATCTAGAGAGAGGTGCGGGGGGAGGGAGGGAAGAGAGAGAAATATCAGATGTGGAGCTTGAACTGATCAGGATTTCCCAATGGTGATGGCAGAGCAGAGCCCCCAGCATGATCAATAGGGGAAGATGAAGTCCCAATGGAATTGATGCAGATTTTAGATCCAGACATCAGACCACTTTTCTTGAGTAAGAAGGGGTAGGAGTTTTTGTAGGGACACAATGATTCAAGGGGAACACTTGATTTGTTCATGGTTAAACAGATGGTTCAAGGTAGTATTCTAAAGTTGCTTTATTTAGGCAAGACAATAGAAACTGATTATTCCTGACTATGGGTAATGTTCCTCAAGAGAGCTCATAATGTAAATAGGCAGTTTTAGTATTTAGTATTACTAAAATTGATCTGATAATTGCTGATTTGGGTGTGAGCAGGCATGGGTTCATTAGAATCTGGAGCAGAAATTTCTCACCAGGCAGTGCTTTTCTGCTTTCCGTAAACATAGTTAAGTGTGGTTCTTGCTTTGAAAATACTGTTCTCTATTCTGTGTGCTAATGTAGATGTCTGTCTGTCCTATCTCTGATGCAGATGAGGCGAGGGGTATTTCCTTAATCTTATCACCCTTGTCCAGAGGAGCTGAGATGCGTCTTCCTCTGCCTTTTCATTGCTTTGTTTTTGGTTCAAGCAGCGGCTGGGAGTGGGGAGGTGTCTTCCATGACCATCACGTCCAGGCTACCCAAGAGCATAGGGCTGACAGGTGACTACACCCTGGCTCCCCAAGAACATAGAGCTGGTAGGTGACTATGCCCTGGTTCTCCAAGAACACAGAGCTGGTAGGTAAACAACAGGAGCAGTGCATCCTGGGTAAGTGGCATTACAGGCTTATCTAAACAAACAGTTCTCAAACCAGCAGGTTTGAGGAGGTTTGTCAAGCAGACCCGGAATTGGATTTGCTGGGGCCCAGGGCAGAAAGCCAAAGATGAAGCCCTGCTCTAGTGGGGCTAAAGCCTGATCCGGAGCCCTGCTGAAGCAAACTTAAGCCTAAGCAATTTAGCTTTGTTTGGCACCTTGTTGTGTGGCTATGAGCAATTGCCCTGCTTGCTACCCTTTAACACTGGACCTGGCTTTTCTATGCAGAAAAACAGTTTTTATGGCACAGGTGGGCTATGGAGTTTTTATATTGTGTTGTGGGTCCTCAAAGAAAAAAAATTGAGGATCCCTGATCTAAGCTATTCTACCTATAAGCCTCTCTTCTAACATAAAGGGATAAACAAGTAGCTCTGTTTCCACATCCATTCAGTTGCCTGTTTCTCTGTAACGTAGCTGACTGAGAACCAGTTCAGATTGCATAAGACATCAACAGGGTCTCGGATGATAATGTTAGGTCATTAGCCCAGAGTCCTTGAGTTATCCAGTTCCTTTAAAAATTGTTTTTAAATTGGCAACAGTATGAGTGGTTTGGAAAAAAAACCAACTTAAGAATTCCCTTTCATTTATTTATCTCAGACTTAATATTTTTATCATTGTTTTGTGGTCTGTTATTACACTCCCCTATTGTTATAATTAATGTTTGCAAACATTAAAATGTGTTATCTGTGCTAATCTTGTGAATAAAATTTTAGCACTTATCAGACAATAATAGGCAAAAAAGGAATGTGCTAATTATCTTTGGTTAGTGCTTTTTTGATTTTAGATGTGCTCCTAAATCATGTCACTTATTGAGCATATTTAAGCATTGAATTATAAATAATAGGACTCCTTGGAAATTTTGTGCAAACTCTGGCTGCACTATAATTTTTCTTTGCTAATAGTTTTTCACAGTGCTTTTTTTGTGACGGTAGGCACCGGTATAGCGTACCGTCATTTTTTTTTGGGAGCACTCACTGCTTTCTTCCGGCACAACCCCCAGCTGGCCCTGGGAGCACTTGCACCGGACAGAAGCCCATTCGGGACATGCGGGAATTAAAGGGGCCGCAACCACATTTCGGCCCCAACCTCTCCCAGACATGTTTTTTTCCTCTTCGACAAAACCCTAGTACTGGCACTTTTTTTAAAAACAAAAAAAGCACTGGTTTTTCAGATATTTTCTCTTAAACATTTGTAGCAACAGGTCCTCATCTTCTTTCATAGATATCATTCTATATCCTTAATATTAGTGAGAATTTTGAACTGGTTAGGAGAGTTGAGTGATGAGTTTGTGTGTTACCTGAAAAAAGGCTTGTGAGAAATACTGTGATCAAACCACCTTGGATGTATAATAACAATGCTTGAAAAAAGTTACCTTGGCATCTACTACACAAAGATAAATATCTAAAAAGAGGAGGATCGAGTCAGGCCCTACCTATAAGGTACATGGCAGTATCCTGATGAGAATCCCACCCCATCAGCTATATAGTCTTTTAAGAATAGGTGAGGAGACTGGTGAGATTTGAGATTTTCCATATTTACATATTATTTTCTGTTTTTGTTTTCAAATATTTAGTCTCCTCAGATCTACATTCTGCTCCTCCAACCCTATGTTTCCCTGCTTTGTAGGAGTTCTTTTTAGAATTTTAAATTAGGGAAAGGAATCAGAAATTCTTTGGTGAATGATACTCTCTATATTTTTGACACCAAATGTTCAGCTCCATAAGGGAGTACTCATCCACACTCAGTAGTCACTTTTGAAGAAGGCTCCAGATTGGCAGTGGTCCAGTTTAACGGTGCAGATATTCTGAAACAATACACTCTTAAAACTATAGTTTTAAGAAAGTATCTTTCTCTCCTCTGTGGTGTTAATGTTGTGGATGAATCAGATGAGATTATTTATTTAAATTAAACTCAGTGGAGCATGTATGAAATTAAGAGAAAAATAAGTGATTTGCAGTAAAATCTTTATGAAGTCGTCTTAAAATCTTTTAGGTCTCCTTGAGTGATCTAACTATATAACTCACAAGCTCAAATTGGGGGTACTGGATTATTTTGATACAGAAGTGAACTCATGCTATTGTAACTTTATATTTGCAACCTTAGTCTAGGATTAATATCTTTTCTGCATGCGGGCTTATTGAATATTATAGTTGAGAAATCACATGAGACCTTTTGTAAGTGTTATGACAGCTTGCACAGTATATCCATGTTTATAGAGCTGGTCCTTCCTGAGATAGAAGAAAGGAAGATTTTCCATCTCGTTAATTTATCTTGAAAAAGATTATAAGTAATTTAACTGAAATAATTTGAGATACTGATTAAGAGATTGTCAGTTTTTAAAATTTGTGCCCTTCAGACAATTTTTTGGCAAATTTGTGAAAGTAAGATCTTCAGTTTATGCTTTTAGTCATGGAATCATAGGACCAGTAATTCAGCTTTGTGGTTTTACTAGCTTTATAAAAAAAATTAAATCTTCACATGCCTATGTTGCTAACTTCTGTGTATTGGGTGAAAAGAGGAGAAATGTGTGTCTTCTGGCTTTGGGAAGTTGGAGGGGCTTGCAACTTTTCTTCCTGCCCTCTAGGTCCTTGAGTACAGCGAAAGAGCAATAAAAGGTCACCTCCTTGTCTCTCATGCTCCACCTCTGTTAACCTGTTCTTCCTTTTCCATGTATGAGCTACTTAAGCCACAGACCTGTCTGCAGTCAAAGGTAGTTCCGTGTGAAAGTCACAGTGTTGACTGATCAAAGGGACAATTTTCAGTTATCTCAGGTGAGTTGATGAATGGTAGTTTGAAAAATTACAATAATTATAACCTGTAAAGGGGCCAAATGAAATAACCATCTGTAGGCACAGTTTTACATGGCTTGTAATAGAGCCATTTATGTACAAACTAATACATAGTAGTAACGTGTTAATTTTAGATGATGATGATGATAAATAGCATTCATGAGCCCATGATGCATTCACATGAGTGACAGCTTGAAAAATTTGAAAACAGTATCTTAATTTTTGGGGGAGGGAGGATAATGTAACTTTTTTCAAGGTGTGAGTGTGTGTGGTGGTAGTGGTGGGGGCAGGGAGTTAGAAAGAGAGAAGGATGGGAAACAAGCATAGTAAAGTTTCCCACCATAGCATTGTGTGGCTCTGTGTTTGTCAGTTACATGTTTCTGTCTGAGTTAAAGAGAGTGCGTTACATGTTAATTGAATGGTTCACTGTTCACTGTTGTGCATTTAGTTATTGCATATTGCTCAATCTGCACTAGTTTTGTTTCATTTGGGAGTCTACAGGTCACATAGTGAACGAAGTGTTCAGGGAAAATATGCGCTTTCTATTTTCCTGAACCTCAACTTTTCTAACACTTGTTAATCCCACATTCCTATGAAAGATTTTGTGCTTCTAATTGTCACAGTAAGGAAGGTACAGTCCATAAGGAGAGTTGATAAGCCACAAAGAAAATGCTTGACTGCTAGGCTGTCTCTTTTACATCATATCCAGAAGTAGGACTATTTAGTAAATTACTGTTGTTTTGCATACCAGTGTTTTGTGTTTGAAAATCTTCTGCCACAAGTGGGACCTCCCATTCTTACCCACACAGTTTGGTGGACCGCATCTTTACCTTATCATTGGCTCAAAGTATAACAGTGTTAATTTGTCCTAGGATTGGTGTGAAACTTGGTTAATTTAAATACCAACCCTTACCCATCCAAGATTCATTGCGTAACCTTGCAGGTTTACAAGATCTTTTCTGGGTGAAAGAAACTTACACTGTAATATTCTTACTTAATATTCTTCAGGGGACATTACACATGCTAAGCATACAATGCTCGCTACTCTCAATAGGGTAGACACAATTTTCCTGAGGTCCAGTCATGATTAGATCATTAGGTGATGTTTCCGCGCAGAATCGATAGTGGGGTGTTGAGGTCTGGGAGCTCTGATCTTGGGCCACACCATCAAGTTAGATTCCAAATAACTTCCTTTTGGACCAGTTTAAACTTAAAACTTGGGTCCTGCTTATCTAAAACTTAACCAATCATTTAAACTAAAACATTACACCATTTTCCACCAATCTTAGCCTATTATGTATGAGTTCTTTAACTAGTCATACCCCAGCACCTTAGTTGATTTAAATTTTGGCAAAAATGTATGAAATCATAGATACTGATAACTGTAGGAAAACGAAGTATTACAAATTAAAAACTAGACAAAGCAATCAATGGGGTCTTTCAACCAAAATTGTTGGTAAATGGTTTTACCAGACAGTGTTATTTTGCAAAATTTTCTTACGCATCTTAAGATTTTTCTGTTTTGTCACTGTTGGTGCTGTTAGGACAGAAATGCTTCTTAATACAGGTTGTATCTCCCTTAACTGGGACACTGTGGCCCGGCAACATCTATGGTACGGCAGAACCACAGAGTCTAGGTATAAGCAGCTTGGGTCGCAGGGCAGGAGCGGGATTGGAGAGGCATGACTCATACAAGAGCCCTGTGTTGTGGGAGGGGTGGGCGCAGCAGGGAGGTCTGGCCCTTCTGAAGGGCAGTAGCGGAGGGCTGGCAGCGGCTGCAGAGTCCCAGCAGCTGTGGAGCCTCGGTTCTGGGAGCCCTGACAGCCTCAGAAACCACAGCAGCCATAGAGCCCCAGAGCCATGGAGCTGCATCCTGGAGAGCCATGGCTGGGCAGGAAGCAGCGGGGCTTGGCTGGAGTTCTAGTTGAGGGCATAATGGGCCACATTGGGAGGGACCTCCCCTCGTTTGGCAAATCCTCTTCTTCAGGACCAGTCAGGTCCCAAGAGTGCTGGACAAGGGTGGTACAACCTGTAAGTCAATATTGTTTTGGTGTAGTTTAAATGAGATGTGACTCCCTGCTTCTTAATTCATGGTTGCTGATGAGTTGTACTGCAGAAAAGCCTTGACCTATACCATACTTTCCAGTGCTAAGTGTTCTTCATTGTCTTGATTTAGTTGCAGACTTCATTTTAATGTATATCACATTACTTCATACAGCTAGTTGTTTGTGCGTGAATTTTCATAATATGCTTTATTCCAGCCTAAGGTGCTAGGGATGCTAAAGTTTTGAAATTTCATGTTACTTTGTGGTTTGACCATGTATTTAATTCTTTAAGAAAATCTGTCTAGAGAATGAAAATTAACTGAGGAAAAGCTCATAAATTGTGAATAATAACTAAGATATAATAAAACTAACTTGATTATGTATAAACTACTGATATTACCTATATTGGCAAAGGAGAGTCAGAAAAGGGAATTGAAAAAACTGTAAAAAATAAAGAGAATATTTAACAAATCACAGTATAAAGAAACTTAGTTATAATCCTTTTAGATATTCTTTTCTAACTTACTTTTTTACTTTAGTGTACTTTTAAAATATGTGCAGTATAATGTTTTTAGTAATTTGATACAAATACAATAATTTATGTTCCCAGATATTATATAGCTGAATAGTATAATCAGCAATGCCATCCTTCTATGCTCTGTCCCATTTTTCTTGGTTACAAGAGCAATATTAGTAGTATATATAAAATATCAAGTGAAGGTTTTCTCAGAAGAGTAATATAAATAGTTTCAGCATTCATATTAGGAAAAAGAGAGACATATAACTCACAGCAAAACTAAATATCAACCACACAAAAAGATTGTACTGTGTAGGTATGAAAATAACATTGTGATTGTGAACAAAACCAAAAATGTCCACTTGAGTCCATGGTCTTATAAAACATTAAAAATCTAAATAATAAACACTAGAGACAACCATTTCATTTAATTGGGAATGACATTGTACCCTTGCAAAATCATTAACTACCAAATAACAATATGAATGCTATATGGGAATTATATATTAAGTGACGAAAACTTAGTCAGCCATCAGTGATCCGTTAAACCAGAGGTTGGGAACCTCAGGCTTAGGGGCCGCATGTGGCCCCCAGCTTGTCTGGATCCAGCCCTGGAGGCTCTAGGCTCTCCCCCACCCCCCAACGTTAAGAAACCCACACTGGCACTCTAGCTCATGGGTTCCCAAACGGAGGGGGGGGGGGGGAACGTGAAGAAATTCCAAGGAGGGTGCGAGACAACCCAGCCACCCCCATCAATCCCACCCCAAGTTTTGCTGCTATTTTTGGGGGGGGGGGATATGAGGGTTTCTCAAAAAGGGGGCATGATGCAGAAAAGTTTGGGAACCACTGCTTAGCCAGTGTTCCCTCTAAGCTGCGTGGCAGCACAGCTTCATAGGTGATCAGTCAGCTCAGTGCACAGAGCCTTGAGCCTCTGACTGGGTGGGGCTGATGAATCACCTGTGAAGCTGAATTGCCGCCCAGCTTAGAGCAAACATTGACTCCTCCCCCCCCCCCCCCCCACCATAGGGCGCACAAAATCTACTAGCCTGGGCCTCCCTAGCTCTGGTGTAAGAGGGGAATATGGGAAGTGTCTTTCTTCTCAGTTAGATTTGTGGGGTTTTTTTTCCATTTTGTTGTTGTTGTGGTTTTTTTGTTTGTTTGTTTGACTTGTGTATGGGCCCCAACTGATTTTTCTGTGGGTCAGTGGCCCACGACCCAAAAAAGGTTCCTCAACCCTGCATTAAACTTTCATATTATCCAGCTGAACTTTCCTTTTATGAAACTTACAAGTAGCTTCAGAAAACAATAGGTTGACAGTGTTACATAGCAGAATAATAGGTTTAAAATATCTAACAAAATTATATTAAAAAGAGAAAGTATCACTCAAGAATTGAAAAATGGAATCAGTCAGAACATAATTGATGGATGTCTTCAAATTTGTTTCCATAGTTACTACATGCAAGTACCAGACTCTTAAAGTTTCTGTGACAAGTAACCTGCTGCCACATTCTTGATAAACTGCTCTATGAAGCATTGTTTACTTGGGCCTTAAAAGTTTCTGAAACAGAGCAAAAGCCTGTTGATGATTCATAGAATCATAGAATACTAGGACTGGAAGGGACCTCAAGAGGTCATCAAATGTAGTCCTCTGCCCCCATGGCAGGACCAAATACTGTCTAGACCATCCCTGATAGACATTTATCTAACCTACTCTTAAATATCTCCAAAGATGGGGATTCCATAACCTCCCTGGACAATTTATTCCAGTGTTTAACCACCCTGACAGTTAGGAACTTTTTCCTAATGTCCAACCTAAGCCTCCCTTGCTGCAGTTTAAGCCCATTGCTTCTTGTCCAAACCTCAGAGGCCAAGATGAACAAGTTTTCTCCCTCCTCCTTATGACACCCTTTTAGATATCTGAAAACTGTTATCATGTTCCCCCCCAATCTTCTCTTTTCTAAACTAAACAAACCCAATTATTTCAGCCTTCCTTCATAGGTCATGTTCTCTAGATCTTTTATCATTCTTGTTGCTCTTCCCTGGACCCTCTCCAATTTCTCCACATCTTTTTTGAAATGCGGTGCCCAGAACTGGACACAATACTCCAATTGAGGCCTAACTAGCACATAGTGGAGCGGAAGAATGACTTCTCATGTCTTGCTCACAACATACGTGTTAATGTGTTTGATATGATCTGGGGGGCAAAAAGATGATTTGGCTATCAACATACTCAAGTTTGATTTATCTTGCTGCGAGTTCAGTGTAGCTTAATTACAAAGAGCAATGCTAAAATCCTGCCAAAGTCTAGGCGTTGCTTTAGTGGGTTGAGGGGGAAAATGTATTTTAAAATAGCATGCCCTTTGAAGTGTTTGTGTTAGTATTTGATGTGTATTTCACTGTTATTTTGTGGTAATGCAGGTTTCACTGTACTAATCCGGAACTTAAGCATCTGGAAAACTGTAGAAACTGGCAAATTTTTTACATTGGGAAAAGAAAAAAAGGGGGAGGGGGGAGGAAACTGGCCGTTAAGTGCTCCTCGGACGAGCGTGCAGCACATACCTGGGAGAGGGGCAAATGGCAGCAGGAAGCAAGCATCTTGGTTGCCCCCGTGGCTCTTGCACCTCCCCACACCAGGCTGCAATCTGCTCCCCCCCTGCCGTGGCTCATGGCCCCCCCAAGCAGGCCACATCCCAGCCCCTGCATGGCTCTTGTACCCCCCTCATAGGCCCCGCATGCTCCCACCTCTCCACCCCCCATATAACCAGAATTTTTAGGTTACTGGCACACTCTAATTTCCAGGCGGATAACACAGGTTATACTGTACTGAAATATTGTAGTGTTACAGATATAGTGTAACATTTCTTTTTTTATTATCGTTGTATTTCATAACGCTGCTGTAAATCTTTTACATATGCTTGATAATAGTTTTTAAGAACAGTTTTGAACTTCATTCTTATTATAGACCAGAGGTGGATTATCTGCGCCTCCTGAGTCACAAACGCTCCATCAGGGTAATACACCAGCAGGCCACAAGACATTTTATTTATGTTTACTGTCTGCAGGCATGGCCCCCCACAACTCCCTTTGGCAGCGGTTTGCCATTCCCAGCCAATGGGAGTTGCAGGAAGCGGAGGCCAGCACATTCTTGCAGCTCGCACTACTACTTGCGGCTCACAGTGGCTGGAAATAACAAACTGCAGTCACTGGGGCTTCAGGGGACCGTACCTGCAGATAGTCAACATAAAAAATAAAAAAAAATCTCACAGCCCACAAGCCAATTACCCTGATGGGCTGCAGGTTGCCCACCAGGTCTGTAGACTGCTGCTGTGTTCTTCCTAAATGCAACTACTGAATAATTGACTTTGAGAGCACTCATGATTCCCTAGGAACAGTGTTATACTTGTTACATTTTTAACTAAAAATATCCTATATTTTTATTTATCAATTGAAATCTACATAAGAAACAGATGCTATTTTTTAACTCCTGTTGACGTGAATGCTATAATACAAATGCACTATGATATCACTGATAATATATTATCTAAAGTCAAGGTATGTCAGCCCTACTGAAAATAGACAAAAGAAAAGTGAAACAGCGTAATATTATTTCGTTATTAAAACTGGTTGCCCCAAAGTGAAGAGTCCTTTAGTTATCTTTGGAGAATTCAAAGATCCATCAATATAATAAAGATGTAAAGAGAACATGTGGAACTGTAGAACATTAAAGAAAAATTCCAACCTGTAATGATAAGCAGAGATTCATCTGAGTTTTTCTTTTTTTTTATCTGGGCACTAAGGATGTAAATTGTTACCCAGTTAACTGGTTATCCAGTAAGCCTTAGGCTTACTGAATAGGTAAATGGTTAACCAGGCTGGGTGGTGGGAACCCAGACAGGGCAGCACATGGGGCTGCATTCTCCCCGGCATCAGCCCTGGACACCTTAGCCCCGCAACCCGGTCAGAATCCTCTCCTGCACCCAGATCCTGCACAGTCTGTTGCACCCCAGGCTCCTGCCCCAGGTCACAATCCTCTCTTTCACCTAAACTGCCTCCCAGATGCTACACCTCCTCCTGCCCCCTAATCCCTTATCCTAAGATTCCTTCTGCACCCAGCCTCCATCCCAGATACCTCACCTTCTCCATTAATATCATGAAAGAGTACAGCCCTTGACCACTTACCAAATTCTTGGAGTGGTTCCCCCATGAAAAATTATTGCCTACCCTGTTCTATCACTGTGGGCTCTCACTTTTGTGAACTTAGTGTGCTACCATAGTACAAATAAATAGCCTCATTAATGAGGGAAGTTAGTCTTTAAAGTGCTCTTAGAGTATTTGCTTTTTTTTTTAAAGTTACTCCAGACAATGTTAGAAAATGAAGCATGTTGATATTGTATAATTATGCATCCCTGCACTGTTACATCAGTATGCTTGTGCTCTGACCTAGAGAGACCACGGCTAGGCAGGTGGAGGGGTGAAATCATCAGAATAAATAAGGGCTTGAAAATGAACATCACTATCTTTCCTAATGTTATTAGGAAAGATAGTGATGTTTATTTTCAAGTGGAGATAGATAGTGATGGTAACATAGACTCAACATGGGTAAGTAAATAAGATGGTACAGTGCAATTCTGGAGAGACAGTACAATAGAAAAAGAATGATTACAAAGCAAAGTCAATACAAGTTATTTTGTTTAAACTTGTAAGAAAATTTAAATGCAAACCAACATTTAACATTTGAAAGAGAAACTCACAAAAGCTACATTCAATTTTCATTTAACATGTTATGACGTGTTCAGGTTGCTATGCTGTGTGTAATAATTGCAGCAGTGTTGGAGTTTTCTCCTATAATCGTCATGATTGGAAAAAAAATATTTTTCCAATGTCTATGATATAAAGAAGTCATTTTTTATATTTCTTTATGAATATTACAGTATCATAGAGAACTAAACAGGAGAATTAAGATGGTATGTAAAGCTCCCACTTCTTACTAAATTAATCTATTTTCAATATTTGAATTATTTCCACATGCATTTTCCAGTATCCACATTTCATCAATATACATTATCTATTCCCCTAACTGAATTCATTTGTAAATAATATACTACTTTGAGAAATCTCTTGTCTATATAGAAACTTACAGTGGATAGTGTTTCCACTATCTGCTGCTTTTTTTGTTGTAGTCTTTAACCTTAATCCTAAGAAATCATTATCAGCTAAAAAATAAAAAGTAAAAAAAATGAGAAAAACCTGTTTTCATATAGTCATAAGAAATGAAACTGAAGCTTGCTGGATTGCCAAATTTAATAAATACAGTCAAATAGTTTACTTTAGCCTTGCATTTACATTTTAAAATTCATTTTCACTATTCACACCATGTATTACAGAATTATTTCTACTGGTTTAAAAGTGATTTGTTAAATCAGCAGATATAAGTTTTAAGTGCTTGGCAACCTGTGCTATTAGCTGAAGAGATTGAAGCCTGCTCCTGATGCACAGTGATATTCAGTCCATGGATTCGGCACAGAAATTAGTTTTTGATAATTCACCCTGGCATTTAACTAGATGTGGCCATTTAAATACTATTCTGCGGTGAATAGTATTTTTTTTTTAATAATCTCTCATCTTAACTAGGGATGTAAACGACTAGTCAAGTTAACTACTCGACTACTTGCATTGAAAGCCGGTTTCCCCTAGCACCATATTTGTGGTGCTCCCCCTCCCCCCTTCATGCTGCTGTCTCTACCAGAGGCAGCAGAATGTGGGCAGGGCAGGAGAGGCAGGCCCAGGCTCACTGCAAGCAGATGCTACTTTGCATATAGCAGAGCAGCACCTGTCCATGGGCATCCCAGCGGGAAAAGGCTGCTGTACCTAGGGTTGCCAGGTGTCTGGTTTTCTACTGGACAGTCCGGTATTTGCGCCCTCTGTCCGGTAGAAAAATTCAGAAAATACTGGATATGTGCAATGTCCGGTATTTTCTGAATTTCCATCTGGGCGCCGGACGAAAGCCTGGCGGGGGAGGGGGAGCGACTGGGAGGTGGGGCTGCGATTGGCGCTGGGAGCCCTGTGGTCGTGTGCAAAAGCCGGGTGGGGCAGGGACGGTGGCTGGGACTCCCAGCCACTCCTCCCGCCCAGCTTCTACTAGCAACTAGAGGGCGTGCCTGCTGGGGGCGTGTCCTGTTGGACTCTGGCTGTTGCCAGTGGCTGCACCCTCCCCACCCCCGCCAGCTCTGCTTCCCACCCCCCCTTCCTCCGGCCCCCCTCCTCCCGTCCAACCCCCCAGCCCCCGATCCCCCTCCCCCAAGCTCTGCTTCCCGCCCCCTCTTCCTCCCAGCCAGTCCTGCGGTCCCCGACCTCCCCCCCCCCGCCTCCTTACTCCTGGCCAGCCCCTCCCCCTCCCAGCAGGTCCCTCTTCCCCCCCCTCCCAATCAAGTGTGTCCTGTATTTTGGGTGCGGGGGTGGGGGGTGTCTACCTGGTAACCCTAGCTGTACCAGGTGAGATCCAGGACTGAGCAAGTCCAGCAGCGGGGGTAGGTTCCGGTCCCGATGCGAGCTGAGACTGAGCCGAGCTTGCTCAGTTCTGGCTTGTGCCAAGTCCAGGACCTACCCCTGCCTGCGCTGCCTGCGCATCTGGCTCCTACTACATTTAAACTGCAGAGCTGTAGCAGGGGTAACTAGGACCAGGCACGAGCCGGGACAGAGCACCTTTCCTTATTGATTAATCATGTAGTCAATACAAATTGTATCGGCTACACAATTAGCCTATTACCCGCCTGTTAACATCTTTAATCATAATCTCATCTTTAGTCATGTGTCCATCCCACTTCGATTATCATCCTTGAATAAACACGTGCAGTCATTATAAAAATTAAAGAAAAGTCTAATCAGTTTATTTTATCCATATCCCTGCCAATAGAGAGGACCACATATATTTGTTTATATGAAGTAGTTCCACAAGTGAAATTATATGTCTTTTATATTGAAGAATAATAGTTGAACTGTTGAAGATAAATTACTTGGTCTTCCTCAATCTTTTTCAATTAATGAGCAATCTTGTTACTCCTTTTTGTTCTGTGAGGAATTTTATGCCCCATAGGGTGATTATCATCAATTGACTGAACTCTTGTTTAAAACGCAAATAAACCAACCACTACTGCTTTCTTTCAGCACAAGTGGACTTGTAAGGCTTTTGGATTGTATTCATGATTACTTTTTCCTTTTTGAGTCTTTTCTGTAGTCTCTGTGCATATTTTCAATTTGATGCTTTCCAGATTACCACTTCTATGGTGACACTTTATCATTTCTTATTTAATAGATGAGATTCAATGTAATTGGCACCTATTGGGATACCAAAGATTAATGTAATGCGGCATTTGAGAAATCTGTTTATTTTACTTTATTCTGTAAAGAAAAAATACCCAAACTTGAAAAATGACTTAAATGGTTCTCGAGGGAGAAATTTGAAAGATGTACAGAACGAATAATTTCTGTATAGAGTTGTTTCATCATTGGTCTTTCTTGGGTTCCCAAACAACTCTTTCTAGCATCAGGAAATATTGTTAAGAATTGTTTATTTAAAAAAAATTAGCCTAGATTATGTGACTTTTGGATCCAGCAACTACATGCTGTTACACCTTCGATTATTTAAAAAACCTTTACATTTTGTATATAAAATCCATTTTCATCACTGATTTACTGTGCTTTTGTCAGTATTCAGTCATGTTCCCTATAACTGCCTTTAATACTGCTGTAGGTATATCAGTAGATTAATTGTACTTTTATGTTCTCTTCAAGAAATTAACTCAAATTCTTTGGTGTTGCACAAAGAAATTGCCATTTTTAAAGAATAGTTTTGCAAAAGTAGATGATTGTTTACAGGTGGCTTCACAGTTACCATAGAACATGTCTTCTAATAGTGTTTCAAATGCAATAAATGCAGGGTGAGCGTGCCTTTTGGTAGGTTTGGAAAAAAAATTTGTAAAGAGATTAAAATGTGAAAACATTTTTTTCCAAACCTACCAAAAGGCACGCTCACCTTACATTTATTGCATTTGAATCACTATTAGAAGACATGTTCTGTGGTAACTATGAAGCCGCCTGTATCTGTAGTTGTCTTATTCAGGGCCTATCCCAATGTGGTTGGGTTACAATGCCTTGTGTGGAGGATTTTAAGAACTATGCCTCATGTCCTCACTTGTTCTTGGTAAACAATAAGCACAGCTGTTGCCTCTATTGCCTTGAGGGAGCACATTTCACAACATGTTGTAACATCTTCAGGTCCTTTCCACTGTGGATCTGCAAGGCGTGTCTCCTGTGCCTCTTCAGGTTTCTCATGGAGGAAGCAATCCGCCCTGTGTAATGTTCAGTTCTGGATTGGCACTGAGTGCCCCACTCACTTCCTCTTTGTGCACAAAGCATGACAAAGCCAAGAAGGAGAGCTGCAGGCAATCCCACGGACAGCACAGCATGTCCCCATCATGCACTGTTGTGATGCACAGTTTTTGTCCCCGAGCCATGCCCAGTTGGGTGATATGTTGTATGCAGAATCAACTGTGCCAACTCCTGTGACTAGACACATGGTAGGGAAGAAGGCCAAGAGGTAGAAGGAGGCACCCGTACAGTCGACTGCCACATTGTCCATGAAGCGTGACCTCACTCCAAGGTATGCTCCTGTTTCTCAACAGGAGTCCCTGTGCCTCTTCTGTGCATTCCCATCCCTCTAATTTGGCCTTTAGTGTGATGTGAACACCTCTATCTGCTGTATCCTCTTCCCGCTCCTCTCAGCTCCATAGCCAACTACCCAGTGCATGGGCCGCTCCTCAGGGGTTGAGATCCACACACAACGGTTGTGGGACTGTCTGCACTGATGGACCTGCCACTACCAGAGGTGTCTTCAGACACAGGGCTTTTCAGTGGAAGAGCTGTCATTCTCCCTGGTATCCCAAGGTAGCTCTGACTCCCAGGCACATCTGTCATACCAAATGGGCTCCTTTTCACCGCTCTGGTCCTATTGTGATGGTATCCCTATTCCTTGGGTCCACTGGACCTGATCCCATGGAAGCAATGATTCGCATAGAACCTGTGTCATTGCCTATAGCACATTTAGAGGCCTCACACCCTTCCATACACACCTTTCTAATAGAACAGTCCAGCTTGCATGCAGAAGCAGACTCAGTGCATGACCCAATGCCACTGGCCCCAGTGGCAGCATTCTGCTATCTGGACAAAGCCCTGATTCCCTCCAACCCTCTTGCCTCCTGATGATTACTGCTAATACCAGGAGCTGCTGCAGAGGATTTGGATATCCCCTTAGAGGAAGTCCAGGACCAATCCCATCTATCACTGGATACTTTCAGCTTCAGGGACCAGCCCACGTGGCTCTGCCCATCAATGAAACCATTTTCCATCCCATTCAAGAGGTTTGGCACAATCACATGTCCTGTGCCCTGACACTGAGAGGGTAGAACACTGTAACTTTGTGACATCCAAAGGAGTTTATTTTCTCACCCCACCCCGGCTTTGGTGAGGGTGCACACCCCAATGGAATGGGCAAGTCAGCATTGCTCCGCCTTCACCCCTGCAGATAGGGCAGCAAAGTGCCTGGTCTTGCTCATCTACAGACTTTATTCATCTGTGGCCCTGCAGTTTCACATTTCAAACTATTTCAGGCTCTCTCAGAGAAGGCCAATCCACCATCCAGGACCTCTCCTTCAATGAGGAGAGACCGTTTTCTGATAAGATGGATGAGGCCCTTCACTTCCTGAAGGAATCTAGGGTAACCCTCTGGTCTGTGGGGATTTACAGTCTCCACCCCCCATCACCAGAACCATAAGCTGCTGTTCTGCCCACACCTCTACTCCCCCCCACCTATCCACTTCTTACACCTCGTAACAGGAGCCTGCCCAGTGGTGCTGCAGATTCCAGCATCCATTCCCATTGGCATCTGTCACCTCTTCTGTCATGTAATAGCACCAGCCAAATTCTGTATTTTGATGCTTACATTTACCATTCGTTCTGTTCCACAGCCACAGGAGGTGTGGTTTGTAGCCCTTGACAAGAAAAACATGTATTTCCATTTCAGTGTCCGCCCAGCCCACTGGAAGTTCCTTTACGTTTGCCTAGGTGACAACCACTGCCAGTTTAGAGACTTCCCTTAAGCCCTGCCATGGCCTCAAGGGTCTTCACCAAGATGGTTGCAGTTGTTGCAGCTCACCTTTGCTGCCTGGAACTCTCTATGCTCCCTTACCTGGATGACTGGCTCCTGGTGGCACCAGCACTCTCTAGAATATCATCAGCTTTCGCTGCTCTCCACTTGCTCCTTGCCTCCTTTGGCATTCTGTCAATGAGGAAAAATCCATGTCTCTCTTGATGCATGTGATCCATTTCATTGAGGCAAGTCTGAATTTCATAGCAGCTTGGGCCTTTTTCCCAGTGGATCCTCACAAACCTCATGGCAACCCTGAGCCACAACCCATGTACAACATAGTACACCTCTGTCTCTTCCTTGGCTACATAGTGCCCTGTTCTCATGTGATGCTGAATTCTACTTCCACATGTGCTGTCTACAACTGTAGCTCATCTGTCTGCATTATTCAAATCAACGACCTGGACTCAACCCTGACTGTTCTGCTTTCAATCTGTGCTTTCTTCATGTGGTGGACCAACATCACCAAGGTGTTATATGGCCTCCCATTCAGCACAGCTGTCCCTACAGTCATCCTTACATCTGACACCTCTCTAGCTTGATGGGGTGAGTATTTACATGGCTATGATGCACAAGGAGCATGGGTTCTCTGTGAAGTGTGCATGCACAACAGTGACTTGGAACTTTATATGGTCTGCCTACCTTGCCACACATTCCTGCCTCTTCCCCCACAATCAGTACATCCAGATACACTCAAACAATATCACCTCATTGACATGCATAAGCTGACAGGAAGACATCATGTGGCCATCTGCCTCTGGAATTGTTGTCTTTGTCACATTATTGCGTCCTATGAAGCCTACCTTCTGGGGATGCAGAACTCCTTGGCACATGCATTCAGCTGGATCTGATACTTCAACCATGAGTGAGAGCTCCCTGACCTTCCTCCCTCCTCTGGCACGCCTGATATGTCCCTTGTTGGAACCTGTTTGCCACTCATGAGAACTACATTTTTCCCTCTCACCTGTTCCTGAGATGCTACGGGTTGTGATTCCAAGAGCAATGCTCCTCTCCTTTCATTGTCAGCAATCTCCAACATGCCTTTTCCCGCCTTTTCCTTCTCCCCCAAGTTCTGTGCAAGATCTGTCATGGTTGGGCCATGGTCCTCCTTGTAGTCCCATGCTCGATTTGGATTCTAGTTTCCCGCAGACCATCTGCCCACCCACCACTTTCTCTGCCCTTCCTGACCACTTCACAAAGGAAAGTGGCAGGGTGTGACATCCAATCGAGGCCTACTTCAGCTGGCCTTTGGATGGAGCTTGTGTGCAAACAATGCTTAACTCCTGCCCTCTGTATACTTATGCACAAGAGATGAGACTCTACATGAGCAAAGTAGAAGAGCTTCACCTCCTGAGCATAGTGTGATCCCTTCCCTTCCAGGATATCTCTATGTATGTCATCCTAGACTGCCTTTTGGAACTTAAGGACTGGGGACTTGCATGCTTAGCTCTGTCTGTGTCCACCTTGCGGCCCTCAGACCTTCCTCTCCTTAGGGAATGGACACTTATTTACCTTCCTTACCACTGCTTGGCTTCTGAGGGGCCTGAAGAGCTACTTCCTGATGGTCCTTACGCCTATCTGCCTCACTTGCAACCTTAGTCTTGTGCTGTCTGCCCTCAACAGACTTCCCTTTGAACCACTGGCTATATGCTCCCTCTCATGCCCATCAGTACAGGCCCTCTTCCTTGTGGCCATCAATTCTGCTTGTGGGCTAGCAGATTGGTGTCTGTGATGCCTGTTCCCCTATATATATTCTTCCATAAGGACAGACTCCCTGTTCTTTGACCCTGATTTCCTCCCAAAAGTAGTCTTAGACTTCCATCTTCTGGTCTTCCATCCTAACCATGCTCCACTTCTGTGGACGTGACGTTTGACTCCCTGTACATTTTAACAAATACTAACATTCTACTTAGTCATGCACCTTCTCCTCCTCCCAACATTTCTTTGTGGCAGTTGCAGAACAGTGAAGGATTCAGGTCCTCTTCTCTCAGTTCACATTCAAGTGGATTTTTTCATTTAAAGGGATTGAGACGTTTGCACGCCATAGCCTGGTAATTAGGGCACTGGCCTGGAATGCAAAAGGACCAGGTTCCAGTCTCTTCTCTCCTTGATTCAGAGTATAATACTTCATCTTAGATCACTTTGAATCAGGCAGAGCGAAGATTTGAACGTGGGTCATCCAGGATATTGCCTTAACTACCAGTCTATGAAAATGTGAGTTTCAATAAAACTTCACAATGCAAATGTTTAAACCAGTATGTCTCTGTCATGAAGCATCTTGCCTGTCACCCTTGGATATGGCATCAGACCCTCAGGCTATGTCTAGACTGCCGCTTTTTATCGTAAAAAGGTACGCAAATTTCGCTCCGCTTTCCCAAATTTTGGGAAAAACTCTGCTTTCGTGAATCAAGGAAGACGACAGAGCTTCCGAAAGAGCACATCTGCTCTTCCGCAAAAAATGACAGAAGAGCAGACATGTTCCCTGGATGCGGCGGAGTTTTTCTGGGTTACCTCCGGTATCCTGGCAAAACTCCATAGTCTAGACCTAGCCTCAGCAACTGCTCAGATAGCATTGCAGTCCTCCTATGTCAGTTCCGCACATTCCCTGGGTAGGGTGCCCTAGCAGTCACAGCTTATAACAATGCCCTCCTCCCCCCCCCCCAGGATAGCCTACTCTAATAGACAGCTTGTCACAATGCCCCTCTCTCTCTGAAGGCAGCATGACATAGCAGCCACTGTCTGTAGCTATGCACCTCTTGCTCAGGGCACTGTGGCCTAATAGCCAGAGTCTGTAGCCACACACTGCTCACTGGAGGCAGTGTGGTCTAATAGCCAGAGTCAGTAGTAACGCCCTCTCTCCCAGGGCATTGTGGCCTACCAGCCAGAGTCAGTAACAAGAAGTGTGGTTCACCTCATGGGGTTGATAAAGTTGGGGTAGCAGGACCCAGGCCCATCTGCTCCACCAGATCCCAACCCATGGCCCACCAGTAGCTTGGCAGAGAGTCCCACTGCAACACGCCAAGCTCCCAGGGACAATTCCCTGTCTTAGGTTGCTTCCTACCAGTCTCTTCCGAGTAATGCTCTGAGTCTCTCCCCTCCAGACAGGGGGCCTTGCCTGCAGCATCCCGCTGACTGACCTCCATGTTTTGGTCTGTCAGTGGTTCCCTCTCAGGAGTTCCAGCAATACCTAATTCCCCAGCGTCAGTCAGCCCATATTGAGCAGTTCCACAGATCTTTATAGCTGACCTCCAGCTGGAGTGTGCCCTGTGGCTGTGTGTGCAGGGCCACTTTGGCCAGTTGAGCCAGGGTCCCCCTCTCTAGCCTAATGCAGGGTTGATACATCTTGTCAGAGTCTCCATAAGATGTTTCAGCATTGACTAAAATGTTTTCACGACCTCTAATGGTTAGATGTGATACAAACAAGATTACCTCTAAATATATATAAATAAAGTCTCTTACAACAGAATTGACTGTCTGCAGATGAGTTAGGCAGGGATTAAAAATCCCATTTTTCAGTTGTCCTTTAACGTAAATAGTTTCTTTGGTGTTGAAAATGTCTGTGCTCACTCTTTACCTAGAGTGAATTTTTGGAGGTTTCAGTTAATTTTGCTTATAGCATTCAATCCTGAGGCTGAAGCCTATGTATGTCTAGCCATTATTCATAGTATATTCTGATAACAAGAGTTAGAGGTAAACTTATTTTTAATTGTAGTGGTTTCTGCAGTATGCTTAAAGAGAGAGAGAACAAAATAAGACATAAGCTGTGATCCAGTTAATTCACTGAGGTCCAGATATGGCAAGTGCTATGTGTTGGGATGTGAAATCTTTTCTCTTCCAAGAATATCATTAATTTCTCATTGTGGCTTTTATCGGAGATAAAGTTGAGAGATAGTCTTGCTCTCTAATGATAAAATAGTTCAATTTTGCCCTAACAGAGTGCAAGGCAAATTCAAGTTTATGTACCTACACAGCACTCAACATGTCCATCTCTGTGATTCAACATAAAACAGAAAAGATTATAATTAGATCCACAAATATATATTTCTTATGCTGTAGCTTTTGAGGTTAATAATACAAAAATTTAGAGGTTTGAAAGAAAAAAGTTGAAATACCGTTGAGTAAGTTTAATGAGGCCTTGGGTCTCCAATAAATTTAAATGACCAAAAGCCTAGTAAGTTTATTCTATTACATATTAAATGTCCATAGTCTCTGTTTTCCAGAATCTGGGAATGGGCAACGGGATGGATCACTTATTCTGCTCATTCCCTCTGAAGCACCTGGCATTTACCACAGTTGGGAGACCGGATACTGGACTAGATGGACCATTGGTCTGATGACAATATGGCCATTCTTATGTTCTTATTATTTAAATGTTTTTTTCCTGCTTACATACAGTGTATACTGGCAGCTGGTGGTGACAGTAGAAATCAGAGCCAGTTGGCATGGCAACATTATGAAGTATTGCAAGATATGCAAATACTGTTCTGTGATCAGTTGTTGTATTGTTCCTCCTATCTTTCTGCATGGAAGATATTCTGCATTTTTAGACAAAATATATTTCTACCACTAGCCCTTCTTTTGCAGCAGACTTATATTTAATTCCTTAAAGATTTGTATCTACAGAGATGCTGTCAGAAGACTAGTAGAATGATATACAAGTTGAACCTCTCTGGCCTGGGACTCTCTGGTCTAGCCACATCTATGGTGTGGCAGGACCATGGACAAAAGAGCACTGGGAAGCTCGTGGCAGGGAGTGTAGCTGCGAGCCAGGCAGCCACGGCTGGCCATGGAGCAAGGAGCCTGACAAAGCCCAGAGCCAGGCACTGGCAGTGGCACCTAGAAGCAACCCCAAGGTTGGCCACAGGCAGTCTAGCCTAGTGGCGTTCCCAAGGCTGGCCCCAGAGCCCAGTGGCAAGGCCCAGGAGTAGCTGCGGAGCCCAGCAGCTGGAAGCCCGGGATTGGCCAAGGAGCTGGGCCCATTGGCTAAGATGCAGGGAGCCTGGCAGCAGGGCCAGTAACCGGCCTGCAGCCAGGAGGGGATCCCAGGGTCTGCTGACGGGCCCCGGGAGAGCCCAGAATCCATCAACAGAGGTGCCGGAATTGACCTCTCCTGGTCTGGTAAATTGTTTCCTGTGGGACTGGTCAGTTCTGAAGGTGCCAGATCCGTGAGGTCCAACCTGTACTTCAAGTAATCTCCAAACTTTCTTTTATTAAATGTATCAAGGAGTATTCCTGTAACTTTATATTAAATATTTTTCTTGTTAGTAGTTAAAGAAAGTTAGTAAGTTCAGGGAATTTATTCATCTGGAATCAATAAATGCAATTTTTCCTAGAAGAGGTGAGTCTCAGGTCTGCATGGAATTTTCTCCTTCAAAATCTTTTACTTCAGCCAGTCTCTTCGCATTCCATGTGTACCAAGCTTGGCCACAAATGGGAGAATCAGATACATACTGTAGATATGATCAGCTCATTCAGAATCTTTTTTGCATAATATTGAAAGACGGGAGAAGAGGAACAAAGGCATCCATATGTACTATTTTCAGATGGATAAAGTCAAGAACTTGTCAGGCCTAGAAGTTATTCAGAAAAGTTTGCCCTCCCTCTATAAGGGCCCATTCATTCAGGCATGCTGTCGTTCCCCATGCAGAACAGTGTTTTGGTCAAGTAAATTTGTTGTATGGCTACCTGGTGTTCAGTGTATTCTTATTCATTACTTTAAAATAGCTCTGTTGTCTTTGATACAACTTTTGGACAAAGGGTTCTGGCATCTCTCTCTTGCTTTGTTTTATTAAAACTCTTCATGTGAGGTGAGAAGAAATAAGAAAAGAAAAAAAATCAAATGATTCCTGATGTTTTAAGTTTTCTCTCTCATATATATATAGTAGCCCAATGTCTGAGAGTCTGTAATGCTGGCTGTTTCCTCTGTGCTACGCTGTTGCCTGAAATGCTGGCTGGTGCCTCTGGGCAGCGCTGTTGCTGAAATGCTGGCTGTTCCCTCTGGGCGGCCTATGCTGCATGAGGAGTGCGGGGCCCAAACGGCCGCTTGCTCACCCGTGGCGGCTTGGCTGAGCGGCACAGAAGTCAGCCGAGTGCCATGGCGGGAGGTGAAGTGGGGCGGGGCGGTGACGTGCGGCTTGACAGCGGCTCCAAGCCCCGCCCCCTCGCCGTGAATTTCACCGCCCTGCTCCCCCTTCGCCTCCCACCATGGTGCTCGGCTGACTTCTGCACTGCTCAACCAGGCTGCCGCGTGGGAGCAAGTGGCTCAAGTGACTGTTTGGGTCCATGCAGCACGGGGAGTGCGGAACCCAAACGTCCGTTTGGACTCCGGTCCCCGGAGTGAGAGGCAGGAGGGGGAGGAGAAGAGAAAGAGAGAGACAGAGAGAGAGAGGCATGAGGTGGAGGAGAGCTAAGAGAGAGAGAGGGGGAGGCAATAGGAGAAGGAGAGAGAGAGAGATGGAGCGAGAGACTGGAGGCTCAGGAGAGAAGACGGACATAGAGGAGAGACCTGAAAATCCTGTCTTATGATGGGCTAATTGGCTAGTTTGTGGTAATTGTTTTTTCTGCTGGCTACTTCTAGCTGTAAGGGATCTTGGAGCACCAGTTGCCCACAAGAGAGAACAGTAAACAGTAAATTTAGGAGACCCCTCCCCCCATAGGCCATGATCAAATTTTGCATTTAATTGAAACTTCTGAATCCTTTTTTTCTTTTGGAGTATTTCTAGAGAGAGAGAGAGAGAGAGAGAGAGAGTGCTTGTGGTCTTACTTTACTGTTGTTCTTCATTTCTATTTTTGTATAATAAATGAATAACATAAAGTTAACCTGCCTGGAGAAATATCATCTCTTGTAATTATATTAATTAGAATTGACAGTTTGTCGTCTCAGCTTGGGTAGTCAACAAGAGAATGAAAGGAAATAATTTCTCTGAAAAGCTCTACCTGCTTCCAGAACCGTGTAAAGACTGATAGGGGTTTTTGTTCTCTTCTTTTTTAAAAAGAGGAGCCTCCAGGCTTGGAAAGTTGAGGAGGAATAATTCAGTTATAATGGACCACAGAGTATAGGGTGTTCTGTGTGGAAGGAAAAAATTATAATGCTCTCTTGTATGTTTTAGTGTATGTGTTAAATTCATATTTGGGATATCATAAAAGTGCAATAATGTAAATAATCTTTAGTTAAAAATTTATTGTGTTACATAGAAAGTTTGATAATGCTGCTTTAAAAATAGTAATTGAAGTTGATTTGCTTTTTGCTATAATTTAAAATTTTAGCATTTTCACATTTTCCCGTCAAACGTGTTTTGAAGTCCACTTGAAAATGTTTTATTTACATTTGTTAAAATTATCATTTCAGTAGTCTTTATAGTTGTACATAAAATCTCAACAATAACTAATTTTATATTTTGTTCATTCATCTCAAAGAAGGATACAAGAGTAGCTTTCATAATATCTGATGATTCAATAAGAGGACATGTAAAGTAACCCTGTCAGACGTGCCACTGTTTAACAAGAAGCGCTGAAAACTGTGAAATAGAGTAGCACGGGGATAACAAAATTTAACATTGGTAAAGGATCATAACTAGTTTTTATTAAACTATTTGACAGAAATTCAGGTAGCCAAATTAAGCGTTAGATGTAGTTAACAGGTTTATGTGATGTATAGCATGTGTTCGGTTTTAAAACCCCAGAAAACTAGAGAAGTGCTTACATAGATAATCAGCCAGGTGCTATGCTTCCCCATCCCCTTCTCAGGCAGCAAATAAATGTAACCCCTCCAGAGATGGCAATCTTACAATCTCCATACACAAAACAGAGCTCTCTCTCATTTTAAATCAGCACTTTGTATCTTGTAAGTAACATTCTTAATAGTCCGATAAGAAACTATTTGAAGTCTCTTCCTCCCATCCTTCCTTATTCCAAGAATCACTAATATAACATACACGAAGACCAATAAGAACAACCTAGCACAAATTCCCAGTTAGAAAATACAAGGATTGCAAAAGAGAAAAAAGAATCCCTTCCAAAGTCAAATATATTAAATTGAAAGTCTCAGAAATGAAGGATTTTTTGTTAGACTGTTTCTCTAGAAATATCTGCTTTTCATATTCTGCAAATATTAATTACTTTTTGGCCTGTGGAAAGAGGTTATTGATATTGCTTTGGTGTTTACTTCAAGATGAATAATAAAAACTTACATATTTGCGAGATAAGTTATAATTCTCTCTAAAAGGCTAACAATATCTGGAAGATATGTGCAGAAATAACACATCAGCTTTTTGATACTAAATCACTGTAGATTGCAAGATGCTAAAGCAACAATGAAAGCTCTGTCCCTAAGAGAGAGGGTCTTAGTAAAGTCTTGCTAAATTTTGTAGTGCCAGGATTTTGCCCATCCTCTACCTGCTCTCCACTCCTGACCTCACAGCTATCACTAATACTACTCCCTCCTACTCTTTCTTTCCAGTCTGCTGCCCCTTTTGTACTTGCTCCCCACTACTCTTTCCCTCTTCTCTCCTTCCCTCACCTATCATTTTCCCCAAACACACTTCCTCTCAGCACTCAGCACTTTTGCCCCTCTACATAGGTGTCTGGTGAAGATATTCTTTGGTGGAAGAGTAAATTATAGCCTAACTAGATATTATTGACACATTCTCTGAAATGTTATCCAATGTGGAATCTCATGGCTGAAGTTAATTACTATAGTTTCTAGAGTAATATCATCCAATATGATGATTCTAAACATTCAAAAATATGCCCTTGTTACCTAACTCACTGTTTTCAGGTATGCCAACCAAGTTGACGTTCATGATTATGCATTTGTTTTCTAGCTCATCAGTCTTAATGTTGAACTGTTTAGAGTCCTTGAACACGGTATCCAAAATGGCTTCATGTGCAGAAGATGAAGTTTCAAGGTTTGTGGCATGGAGCTTTACACTGAATTCTTTTGAAAATGGATTAGAGTTTTTTTGTCACCATCCAGCTGGCCTTGAATGCTATTTGTTTATTTATGTTATAAAACCAATTTTTGAAGATGGTAGATTTCAGGAACATTAATTGATCTTGCAGAAAGATTGATGGTGACTGTGCTGAAATCGTGTTTTTGTGAAACCAAATTCAGTTTTATTTTGATAAAATGACGGTACAGAGACACATCATGCTAACAAAAATAACATGAGGAATAAAAATTAATCTAGTTCCATGAAAAAAGTATTTAGAAACACACTTGCTATAAATAGTGCCTTGCAAATCTGCGGATAGCTGCTTTGTCTGCAGACTATGTTTGCAGATCATGGATTGGGTGCAGAGACAAATTTTATAATTGCACAGGACTTTAGCTATGATTTATGCATGCGTTTTTCCTTTCCTTGTTTTTGTTCTCTCTCACTCAGCCCCTTATTTTTAATTGGTAATTTCCATCTCAGATTTAGCAAAAAGGAGGTTGAAATGTATTCAAAATTATCTTTCTAGAGCTCAAAATTTACTGGAATAACACTTCTTCCATTTGCTTCTGGAGGAGGTGTAGGGGGGGATAAATTTGATACTCGTAACTTTTAATAATATTGCGTAGAGTGAAGGCATAGCAGCTTCTGTGCAGGCTGCTCCATATTGTCAATGAAACTTATTTCTGATCAACTGTACTATGTTATTCCAAGTGGTATATTTTCGTAGCCTGTATATTGTGCAAAAATATAGGGCGTGTGTATTGTGGTATGGATCCTATGTAGGGCTGTGATAAATTTACCTGAATAATTTTTCATTATGGGAGCAGTATTCAAATCTAGATTTCCAGTGTTGAAAAGTTAACATGTTCCCCCAATGTATTTTCCTGTCCTCAACTTTCTCAACTATTGTTTTTAGTGGAGAGACATTGATAGTTTAAATAAGGTCTTTCAGAGGGCTGGGATTTGCATTAGTTGTGAAAATAAGTGTAGATAGTTATGGCTGATGATGGAGGACTCAGATTAACCTTACCTGTAGCAATATGATATATTACTGATCTCTTTTTCGGAAAATTAGATTTTGTATAAATTTATAAATAAGAATTCAAAACTACCCATAACATCAAACTATTTGAGAGACACCCCCCCCCCCCCCCCAAAATAGCAGTTAGGAACCTAGAAACCTTAAACATGTTCTCTTTTTCTTATGTGTGCATAGCTGGTGACAACCAAAATGTGAAACATCTGTAATTGTTCTAATTATCATATAGAAAATGTATTCTAATAGCTAAACCAAGAAGATATCTCACTTGTAGGATATTTCTGAAATTAAGAAGCCAGAACAGTTACCAGAATACCAAATGTCTTTAACAATTGAGTCTTAAAAACTATTTGGTAAAAATCTGTGTTTCCATTGATTGATTGCCATTGGATATCTTGAGCAAATGCTAGCTAAAAAGCTTAGTATTTTCTTCCTTTTCATTACTACTTGCTCTTTCCACAGTAAGGTGATTTTCTACATTATTCAGAAAATAAATATGGAAATAGCCCACTGAATCATCTAGCTTATTTCAGTCAACTTTGGAGAATTGCTCCCTGCAATATGTTCTTGAAACTTTATTTGCTGTTACAGAGGAGATTTGGTATAACTTGTCCATGTTGATTATCTTTAAAGAATATATTTTCCAAGCATGTCATATTCTGAAAACATATGTACATTGTTTCATATACTGGTTAGGAATGTATGATATTTTTGTCTCATTATTACTGATACTGTAAATCTTTTGTGTGCAATTTCAATGACATAATGGTCTATTTTTATGTGAAAACTCTGTCTCATATTGCCAGCTTTACTTCCATGCATTTTTGGAAATATCTGTGGCCAGATAATATAAAGAATAATTAGGGAAATAAATGGGATATATTTCAGTAATATTCAAAAGATGGATTTTGTGGCTAAATCCTCAGTTACCATCCTGAACAAGCTTATCAATAAATGTGCTTCCTTTTTTATTTTCAGGCCAGAGCCTCAACAGAAACCTCCATCTGCACCTCCACCTCCACCTCCACCCCCACCTCCTCCTCTTCCAGAGCCAGCACCACCAGAACCAGAGGAGGAGATTCTTGGATCTGATGATGAGGAGCAAGAAGACCCTGCAGATTATTGCAAAGGTTTGTAAATAGTAAGCTATATACCCATGACAGTTTTGGTCCTCAGGAGCCACTTAAAACATCTTCTTTTAGAATGAAGCATGTGCGTTTTTATGGTAGAGATAATGTTTCCTTAGCGCTAGTCCTAGATTATGAAATTCCTCCTCCAAGAACCAAGTACGTCTGCACTAGAGAGACTATAGAGGGATAGTTGTGTTGCTGTAGCTATGCTGGCATAACACTGTATGCCTCCTGAATGATGGTGTAAGTCAGTGGAAGTGTTCTTCTATTGACATAGCTCCATTCATACAATGGGTTAGCTGGGCATAACTGGGTTGGTGAGGGAGAGCTTTACTCAACTCACTGACAAATATTATGTTGATCTAAATTTTAAGTGTAGTCCAAACCTGAGAGTGCCACAAAAGTCACCATCTTCTGTTTATGCTATGCTTATCACTTTTATTTACTTTCCCCTAGGCAAAGGAATGGAGAGAATATTTTTGACCAACATTGGACATGTTATTTTTTAACTCTGTAAGACTTTCAAATACTTTTATGAATGGGATGATACAATAATCTATATTTAGAATAGAAATTATTTTCTGCTTTTTCCTAAGAAGTTATCTGCACCATCTTGATACTAGGGATGTAACCAGTTAACTGGTAAGCATCACCCTTAACGGGGTGTTTCTTCTGTTGGTGCAAATTCACACATGTCGTGGTGCACATAAATTTTATTCTGCACGTGAGTGGAAAATCTGAACATGGATGGAACAGATTAGAGGGAACATTGGTGGGAATGTGGGAAAGTGAAGGAATTCAGAGTTGAGGGGGTGAAGAGGGTATCGGTGGAGGGTTGGGGTGCATTGGAGGAGCAGGATTTAGCATCAGGGAATGTGAGGAAGGACTCAGAAGGTTGGAGTTTATGTAGGGGTGCAGGCGTCAGGGTTGGGGTGTGAAGAGAGATTTAGGGGAGGGGATTAAGGTGGTGTGCAGGTATCAGGATGGGGGCAAGGTGTTTGTGGGCTGGATGTGTGTGGGGGGAGTGCAGGAATCAGGGTTGGGGCTGTGAGAGCTTAGGGCAGAGGGTTGGGTTATGTGTGGGGAAGGGTGCAGGAGTCAGGTTTAGGGATGCAAGGAAGGGCTCAATGTAGAGCGTTGGAGTGTGTTGAGGTTGCAGGAGTGTGTTGTGGATTGGTAGTATGAGGAAGGGCTCAGGGCAGAGGTTTGGGGTTGTGTTGGAGGTTGCAGAAATCAGGGTTGGGCATGTGAGGCGGCTCAGGGCAGAGGTATGGGAGTGTAGGAGTCAGGGTTGGAGAATGTGAAGAGCGGCTCAGGCCAGAAGATTGGGGAATGATGGAGTCAGAGTTGGGGCTGTGAGCAAGTGCATTGTGTGTGTGGGGGGGGGGCAAGGAAGCCACTCGGGAGCCCTCCGACTCTGAAGATTCATACCAGGATGTTGCTTGCTCTTCCCCTTCCCGTCACCTTGAAAGCAAGGGAAAGTGCACAACTTGGATCACTCACTCCTCTGTTTACTGCACTCATCAGCTCGGAGTTAGGGGAATGCACACAAGCTGTGTACTTCCCCTCTCTCCCTGATGAAGACTGGAAGGCGAACAGCAAACATTGTCCTGGTAGGAATCTTGGGGAGAAGGCAGCTTTAGTCCTTCACCTCTCCCCCTCCATGAATGGTGCCTTGGTAGTGGGGGGATGTTTGGGGCTGAGGCAATACTGGACATGGGGAGATGTATGTGCCCATATCCATCCCCTTTCATCTGCCTGGCTGCTTGCTGCTTGGTGCAGCAGCCTGTAGGAGAGCTCCACTACCCCATTTGTAAGCATCCCCCTCGTTCTGAAGCAGAGCACCCAATATTGGCTGGCTCCCTCTTGCTGGAGCAGCGCACTGAAGCGCATCTCCATATTTTCACCTCTGCCTCTCTGATTATATTTTTACACTTGTTAGAGTTTATGCTTTCTTCTGTTTTCCTCAGCACATTTTTAAAGGCTGTCTTTTTGTCGCTAACCTCCTCTTCTACATTGTTATTTAGCCATGATGGCACTTTTTTGACCATCTTGCTGTTTTTTGTTTACTTGAGTTATAATTTAGTTTTTCTATAAACATTTTCTGTGCATTCTGCAAGAATTTCATACTTGTGACTGTTCCTCTTAATTTCAGTTTAACTAGCTACCTCATTTTTGTGTAGGTCTCCCTTTTTGAAGTTAACAGACACTCAAGTTAACAGACACTCAACACAACAACATTTATTTCCCCTCCCCACCAAAATTAAATTTAATTACATTGTGGTCACTTTTACTGAGTAGTTCAGCTACACTCAACTCTTGTACCAGTTCTTGTGCACCACTTATGATTGTATCAAGATTTACCCTTTATGGATTCTAGGACTAGCTGATCCATTAAGCCAGTGTTTCCCAATTGGTGCTCCGCAGAACCCTGGGGTTCCGCGGAGCACAACGAGGGGTTCCATGAGGAGCCGGCGCTCTCCCGCCCCCTCTGAAAAAGAGAGAGAGAGAGCCAGCTAGCCAGCAGAGGCATGGGCGGTGAGTTGTGTGGGCTTGTGGTGCCCATGCTCCCGCAATAGCTGGAGCTGGTCCCGACCCCGCGCGCATCCTCCCAGCCCGGCCCCAGAGTGTCTCTCCCCGGTCCCTGTACCCGGACCCATCCCTGCCATGTGCGACCTTCCCTGAGCTCTGCCCTGCGCAGCACGCTCAAACCAGCGGGTGGAGAGATGCCCAGACGTGACATAACATCACAGCCCGGGATTTTAAACTTGCTGGGCGCTGTGATGCACTACATGGCTGAGTTGCGGGTTCGGAGTCCAGGGACAGAGCACAGACTCCGGCCCCACAAAGTGGAAGGCAGAAGGTACGGGAGAGGGAAAGGGAGGGGGAGGGAAGGGAAGGGGCTTGTGCAGAGAGAAAGGGGAAGGGCTGGGAGAGGAAGGTGCTTGTGCGGAGGGGAAGGGGACCGCACCCCGGGAGCGCCACAGATTGGCCGTCCGCGCTCTGGGCGCGCGGCGCTTGGAGGGGGTGCCGGCCCCGGGCACGTGGCACTTAGGGGGGAGGGCCCCGGGCGCACGGGGCTTGGGGGGGGGGAGGGCCCCGGGCGCCCGGTGCTTGGGGGGGGGCCCCGGGCACGTGGCGCTTGGGGGGGAGGGCTCCGGCCCTGGGCGCACGGCGCTTGGGGGGGCGCCCCCAGGCACCTGGCGCTTGGGGGGGAGGGCTCCGGCCCCGGGCGCACGGCGCTTGGGGGGGCGCCCCCAGGCGCACGGCGCTTGGGGGGCCCTGTCCCCAGGCGCGCAAGTGTCCCTGCCCTGTGGCGCCCGGCGGGCGAAAGGGACTGGGGTGGAGGAGAGACAAATGGTAGGGGGCCAAGCGCAGACAACGAGGAAAAGGGCAGGAGGAGAGGTGTTAGTGGTAGGGGGACAGGGTGATGCTGGGAGGGGAGAGGGTAAGGGCATTGGGGGCTAGAGGGGTGAGGGGAGGTGCTGGGAGAAGGCTTGAAAGAAGGGGTGGGCATGAGGAAGGCTGGGATGGAGCAAGTCATGTGTGAGGGCACAGGGGCATGAGGGGAACGGGGGCAAGAGGGTGGTGAGGGGTGGGCATCAGGGAAAAATGGAGCAAAGGGGGCAGGGGAAGTGAGGGAAGGGGGAGGCACCAGGAGGGTGCAGGGGTAAGAGAAGGTACAGGTGCCAGGGGATTCTGGGCAGACACCTGCCCAGTGGAGGGACCTCCATCAGAGGAGAGATGCAGGGCAGGTTTGTAGAGGGAGGTGTTAGAAGAGGGGATGAGGAGGGGTAGCTCACATGATCAGAGTGGGGCTACTGGAGAAGTGGGCACAGGGAGGAGAGAAGGGCTGGTGGAGGGGGGGCAGGTTGCAGGAGGGCTGAGGACAGTGAGAAGAGCAGGAGTCAGGACAGCAGAGGAGGGTGAGGAGTCGGGGGGCAGCAGGCACCAGGGGTGCTGACGTGGCAGCAGAGGGAAAAGGTAGAGGTTTAAAAAGATTTATTAATAACTTGGGTGGCACATCCAAACAAGCCACATGAACTCAATACTGGTGCACAACACAAAATTTATTTTGTTCATGTGAGGAAACTCTTAGGCTATGTCTACACTGGTTGTTTCTTGTGCAAGAACATCTTGCGCAAGTGTTCTTGTGCAAGAACACATCCACTCTTCCATGTGCGAGCTGTGCTTTTGCACAAGAGCATCTATGGCAGTGTGGACACTCTCTTGTCCAAGAAAGTGCCGATGGCCATTTTAGCCATAGGGCTTTCTTGCTCAAGAAATTCATGTTGCCTATCTACACTGGCCTCTTGTGCAAGAATAGTTGCTCAAAAGGGCACGGCCAGTGTAGACAGGCAGCAAACTTTTGCGCAAGAGCGGCCGCTTTGGCGCAAGATCGTGCCAGTGTAGACACAGCCAAGGGGAGGGAGGAAGGCAGGGGCAGGGAATCAGCACTGGCTCAGCATGTCTACATGGTTTGGGGGAAGGTGCAGGGAAATTGAGCTCAGCTAGGTTGCAGAGTGGGGAAGGTCTGGGGAGCTGGGCTGGGCAGTGGGGTGGTGTGTGTGTGTGTGTGTGTGTGTGTGTGTGTGTGTGTGTGTGTGTGTGTGTGTGTGTGTGTGTGTGTGTGTGTGTGTGTGTGTGTGTGTGTGTGTGTGTGTGTGTGTGTGTGTGTGTGTGTGTGTGTGTGTGTGTGTGTGTGTGTAGCTCAGAGCTCAGTTTGACTGCAGGAGGAGGGAGGTGCCGGGAACCGGAGCTAGACTCAAGGGAAGGAAGGGACAGGGAATCGGCTCTTGGCTCACACCCCAGGACTCAGCACCGCCCTGGCCCTGACCCCAGCACCCTGCCATCCACGCTAGCACCCAGCAGCACCCTGTTCCTTGTCCCAGCACCCTGCCAGTCACCCTAGTGCCCAGCAGGACCATGTCCCTGACCCCAGCACCCTGCCACCTGCCTGTCCCAGCACCTTGCCCCAGCACTCTGCCACCTGAGCCAGCATCCTTCCACCCAGCAGCACCCTCTCCCCAGCCCCAGCACCCACTAGCACTCTGTCCCCTACCCCCACCAGCACATTTGGGACCACATTAGTGAGGATTGGGGGTTTTTGGAGGAGCTTTATTTTATTTTTTTGCATCTCACTTGTGTGTTCCCAACTGACTTTTCTGTGGGTCAGTGACCTTTGATTCAAAACAGGTTCCTCACCCCTCTCACATATAAAGACAGTGCTAAAACCTTTTGAGTTTGACATAATATTTTATTTAAAAATGAAGCCAGGCCAACAAGCCCCCAATTGGGACCAAAGCCCCATTTCACTGCAACATCATAACACTCCTGCACCACCTGACCCCAAATCTGAGCCTATCATACACTGGAACCTCTGTCCTGAGCCTCTTACATCCCCACACTCCTGCATCCCCACATCCTCAGTCTTCTGCCACAACATTCCTCCACCATCCACACATCACAAATCTGTGTCCTGAGCCCATCATACTCACAAACTTCTTGCCCTGAGTCCCTCACATATCCAGCCCAAACTCCTGCAGCCTCACATCCACAAGCCCTGGCTTGCTCAGCACCCCAACCTTCCACCTGAACCCAACACTCCCCAGCCTAGAGCCCCCTCCCTGAGTCAACAGCCCTTTCTCCTGCATCCAAATTCCCTCCCAGAGCTTGTACTTCTCACCCCTTCCCACACCCAAATCCCTCATTCCTACCCCACACCTCACTCTCACTAGGTTGAGACAAGTATAAGGGCTGGGTATAGCAAGTGATGGAGAGGAGGAGAACAGAGTGGATGAGGCCTCACAGAAAGGAGATGGGGGGGTCTTGGGGAAGGAATGTGAATTTCATGAATTGGTGGGTCCCTCTGTCCTCCCCCGCCCCCCCCCCTTTTTTTTGCTTGACAAACCTAGGGGGTTCCTTGAAATTTTGAAAAGCTGAAAAGGGTTCCTCAGCCAAATAAAATTGGTAAACACTGCGTTAAGCAGTCATTAATGGTGTCCAGAAATTTTAGCTCTGCGTTCAATGTTGAAATGATCCCCAATCAATAGAGGATAGTTGAGCCATACATGTATTTAAATAAGTTGTTCAATGAATTGCCTCTGCATGCTGTTTTTCAACAAGTCCCACAGCTTAAATTTGTAAGATTTTATTTTACAGTTTCAGAATGTTAACTTACCCTCTAAATGGAATTTATCCAATAAGAGAGTTCAGACTGTTCAAAAGTAGAAAAGGAACTTGGCCTGTCACAACAAATTAAAATACAAAAATTACACCGTATTTCTGGAGAGATGTCTAGCAATAAACAAAACAATTATAGAAATTGACTAAGCCTGTGTGATGGAGCACCTCTGTCTTTCTTGGCTCCCACCTTGGTTAGGCTCAGAGCCTCTTAGAGATGCTGGGGTTCTGTAATCACTGCTGCTTTTATCTACAAGTTTGTACTCCCACCAACTTCTTACCATGCAGCGTATACCACTTTGGGTTCTCATGTCTGAAACCAGGAGGGAAGGGGCTATTTTCTTACCTGAACTCTCTCGCTTTCCTCTGTCCCACCACCTCTGACTTCTTTCTTCCCATCCTCTTATATAGCACCAGGCTAATCCGGCTATCAATTGGCTTTCATTCCCCAATTAGGGCAGGTTCTTTCCAGCCACCTCCTCTTTATTCACTTAAATGGGATTGCCGTGGCAGGGGGCTGATTTTGCAGCCCCTTATGCTCAGCACTCTGCCACAGCCTGCCATACCCTTACAATTTCCAAGAGTCATAGGCTAAGGCTAATGTGTCATTGTAGTTCATAATTTTTCATGAAGCGCATATTTTAGCAGATTACAATTTTAAAGCTCCAGTTTCCCAGTATGGGAAAAAATTAAGATTTCTCATCCATTGTACAAAACCAGTGTTTATAGGTATAAACCTTATACTAATCTATGTAATTTTATGTGTTTATCTCAGTCACACTTTTAAGATGAGTTGAACATTGTATTAAAATTTCTTCCGGGTATTCTTAAATGATTAAAGATTCCTTCCACATCCTTAAACAGCTTGCATGGCCTGCTTAGTTTAGAACTCTGTTTTTGTGGAATGATAATAGGGTGGCAAGGGCTTTCATTCCAAATATTTGGTTCAGTGATCATGATGCTTACCTGATTCCAATAGATACAGATTTTCCGAAAGGTTTGGACCACTTGACTGAGTGCCAGCACCCCAACAGTGGTGATCTGTCACAAAAATATCTTTAAAGTGTTAATTATAAGTAACTTTTCTTTTAGTGTTTTGAGACTGAGGGTATGTCTACACATCAAAGTTAATTCGAAATAACAGCTGTTATTTCGAGTTAACTTTAATAGTGTCTATACAGGCAAACCGCTATTTTGAAATAAATTCGTAATAGCGGAGCGTTTATTTCGAATTTGGTAAACCTCATTCTACGAGGAATAACGCCATATTCAAAATAGCTAATTCGAAATAAGCGCTGTGTAGGCACTTATGTTGAAATAGGGGGCCTCCAGCCCTTCCCAGTTTCCCCTCGTGGCCACTCTGGGCCAAACCAGGAAAACTCTTCTCCTCTCCCCTAGCCTTGGAGCTCTTAAAGGGGTAGACTCTGGCCACACTGCATATGCCAGATTCAGGCCTGCCAGCAGTTGCTGTCCCTTACCCAGTGGCCCCAGGATGAGCTGGACAGCCAGAGCCAGCCAGCGGTCCCCCGCCCCGTCACCCAGGAGCCAGCCTGGGGCCGTAGATGGTGGGCGCCCTCCTGGACTAGTGCGGAGATCATAGACCTCATTGAGGTTTGGGGGCAGGCCCCCAATGTCCATGATCTCTGCCCTAGACGGAGGAACTTGGCTGTCTACAGCCGCATAGCTGCCACCATGGGCAAGAAAGGCCACAGGCGCACCCAGGAGCAGGTGCGCCTCAAGATAAAAGAGCTGCAGCAGCTATACGCCAGGGCCACTCTGGGCAGCTCTGCAGCAGGAGCATACACCTGCTGCTACTTCACTGCCCTGGACTGCATCCTGGAGGGCGGTGCGGTCCATGCCACCTGGGGGGCAGCGAGCCGGGACCGGAGGGCTCTGACCAGGGCACGGAGGAGGAGCCGCCACGCCAGCAGGAGCCCCTGAGCAGTCCCAGGAGAGGAGTCAGCAGGGTTGTCCAGGGAGGCCACACCATGTAAGTGCTGTCACTGTCCCCTTTCCGGGGGGAGGAGGTGGCAAGGAAGGAGACCAGGGACTGTGCGCATGGCTCTTGCTTATTACGGAGCAACCTGTGCATGTGCGAGCACGTGCCGTGCCACCCCTGGGCTGGTGGCTCCAGCTGCCTGCCACTCAGGGGCCATGGCCTGATAGCCACATGCATGTGTGAAGAGACCTGACATGCTCCTGACCCCGGGGCGGGACACAGCAGGACACCCTCCATTCACAAGCCCCCTCTAACATCTCCCCCCACTTTGGCTGCACTATACACAGGACAGGGGCTTGGGTGCGGTCTCAGGGCAGCTCCCAGTCCTGGGGATAGCCGGACATTCCGACCATGGCCTCTGTGCAACCACAGCAGCTCTGACGGTGCAGGGCATGGTCATCCTCACCTCGCAGAGGGAGGCTGGGCTTCACCCATAGTGTCCCCAGGGAGAATTGACCACTTCTCTTGTTTCTCCACAGCCACACCAGCTTTGCGTGCAGGGTGCACCACCTCGCCTGGGACATCCTCACGCACCTGAGGGCTCAGGAGGTCCACCGTAACACCTCAGGAGTACTGAGACCTGCAGCTGGGGGCCCTGTGAGCCCTGCACTGCACCATGTAGCAGTGGGTGCAGGACGAACAGGAGTTTTGGCGGTAGCTGCTTGCCCATCTGCAGACCCTGGTGCAGAGCATGGTGCCTTGTGCTGCTCCAGCGCCTGCTGCCTTCCCAGGTCCTGCTCCTCCTCCCGCTCCTTCTCCCCCTCCTGCCTCTCCCTCCTCAACCTCCACACCCTCTTCCTCAACCTCCACACCCTCCTCCCCATCCCCCGGGGACACTGAGGCTCCTACACCCACACAGCCCTGAGCTTCCTGTTCCCCTTGCTTCCCCCTTCCATCTCCCTCCTCCCAGTTTTCCCCTTCCCCTCTCCCACTCTCTCTTCTCTCTTCTCCCGCCTCCTTTCACCAGTCTCCCCAGAGTTCCCCCCCCCCGTTTTGTTAAATAAAGAGAGTTTATATTTTTGAAAATACGTGTATTTTATTTGACATCCGGAAGGGGGGTTAGGGAAAGCAGGGACACCTGAGAACCAGATGCCCGGGAGGGGGTGTCCCTTTAAGCACAGGCCTCAGGTAGCCTCAGGCGACAGCCACACAAAGACATGCCTTACCTGATGCCCTTACCCTGACCTGGTTCTGGCTGGCCTTAACTCCGAATCAGTGTCCACTCGGTGTGGATGCGGTATTTCGAAATGCATTTTGTGTGTAGATGCGTTATTTCAAAATAACTTATTTCAAATTAACTGTTTCGAAATAAGATATTTTGAAATGATGCTGTAGTGTAGACATACCCAGAATTGCAAGTCGCACCATTTTAACATCACCTTTGTGTAAGAACTTGATTGAGTGGACTGGGTGGTATGATGCCATATAAAAATATATTTTTCTTTCATTCGCTGCTCAGTCTGTGTTTGGAGATTGAGGTGGATATGTCACTTCACAGGGAACATGGGATGGAAGAATCTCAGTGTCTGCTTTTGCTTATACAGGCAGTCCCCGGGTTACGTACAAGATAGGGACTGTAGGTTTGTTCTTAAGTTGAATCTGTATGTAAGTCGGAACTGGCGTCAGCCGCTGCTGAAACACCAGGCAGCGGCTTTGCTCGGGTGTCCCTGGTCTGCTGGGGGGGTCCAGCGGCTTTGCTGGACCCCCCCCCCCAGCAGACCAGGGAGACCGGGAGAAGCTTTTCTCGCCCCGGAGGACACGGGTGGCGACCCACCGCCTGTGAGCTCCGGGGCGAGAAAAGCCCCGTTCGTAAGTGCGGATCCGACATAAGTCGGATCCGCGTAAGTCGGGGACTGCCTGTAGTGATTTCTAACTTGTTTGTAAGTAATGTCATTAGTTTGAGCGTATGTTTTCTGTCATGCTGTGCAGAGTGGCTCACAACTGCGAGTACCTACTGTAGAGCAGACTACAGTATCTGAAAATAAGGGCAGAAACCCCTAACTAGTGTTATATTGTATAGTTAGATTTCACTGAATCAATGTCAACTCCTGGATCAGTCTATCAGTCTTTCCATGGAGTCACAGATAGTTCTCTGACACTCTCTGATTTATTTTGTCACACAGATAAACTAAACTTTGTGGCAACGATCACTTAAAGCAAAAATCATATCACATCAGGTTTCTCTCAATCCCAAGAGACCAGTCATGCATCCCAGATCAAGTGGTACTCTTAATATTACACCAAAGACAATGCTGGCATCCATTTCTATAAATAATTTAACAAAAGGTTTATTAGCTAAGAAAACAGAATGCGTTATTGAGCGATTAAAGCAGGTAAAATATATGTACAGATGAGTCCTGTACCCGTAGGCAATCAGTCTAGAATTGGGGCTGGTCTTCTCTGATTAAATAACAAGAGGCAGAAAAATATTTATCAAAATATTGACTGACAGAAATTAAAGAATTAGACAAAGAAAATGTGTGTGTCTAATAGTGCACATATCAATTCATATAATACCATAATCAGTGTACTTGTTCTTAATATAGACATATAGTTAAGTTAGGCAGGCCTCTTACATCATTATGAGATCGTGATCATTATTTGATGTGATATTATTAAAGGAGGGAACTTCTTTTGTACATAAAACATGGATTTAATTAGATCAGACACTGTTCCCTGAAGACTTGATTCAAAGCCCAATGAAATCAGTGAAAGATTCCCTTTGACTTGAGTGGATTTTAGATCAAGCTGCTTTTAAATGTCCATTTGTCTAGCAATATATTTAAATTTCAAAATTCTGACTCCTTGATATGTAAAGCATATATCAACCATGAGGGTATTATTCTCCTGTTTCTGAAGAACCTCAAACATTTGGAGATTATTGTTAAGAGACTGTCATCCGTTGGAATACTTTGTCTCTCTGATTTTCTAGTTTCTCCTCCAGAGATGTCTCCCATTCATTCAATTCACAAAAGGGATAATTCCCTACACAGCCGTGGAATTCATCAGCTATGATTACCAATACATTCAAGAGACATTAGGGAATAATGATCTCTCTGATTTTCTCTCTCCCTCGCATGCATTCAGTGGTTGCATCAGAAACATCATTATTTTTTGTGGTGAACTGAAAAGCACAACAGAACTTTTGTTATGATATGAGCAGTACTACTTGTAAACTGAATATTTACAAATGCTGGTGTTTTTTCCACCCCAAAACATGTAATTTCATTAAAACTGTCATAGGGTGCTCCATTCACTGCTCTGCTAGCATTTCCTTCAGGCTGCTCTTGTGATTAGCTTACAAGATTGATGCCCCTTTCTGGGGTCACACACTGTCACTCCATCTCCCACTCTCATCTGTAGCCCCTCTCTTGCTCCAGGAAGTTCAGTATTCTTTCTAACCTCTGCCCGGGTCACTCAGCATTTACCCCCTTCCAGAGTAGAGTCCTTATACCTGCAGTGACCCAGGCAGTCTTCCATTCGCTGTCCCACTGGTGCTACTTCCTTAGTGGCAGGAAGGGGAATCTGGGTCCACTCTCTATTCCAGTCTCCATCCCAGGAAACCTGCAACATGTACCCCTATCTTTTCACTCCCCCAACCTTGCTATTTATACCCTGGGCTGCTTCCTGTTCTCCAGGGTCTGCCAGTCTCTCTAGTGCCTCTTCCACAGGAGCAGCTGTGGGCTATTAGTCTCTATAGCCCACAGACACACCACCTCTTCTCCCAGCAAGTGACTGCAAACTACCTTTCTGCTCTCAGCTTCCTGGAAACTTCATTTTTGCCTACACAGATGAGCTTCCCCTAATTAGGGCTTTTCTCTCAGCCTTTAGTCTAATAGGTTATTTGGCCCATATGGTCACCATTATCCCCGCCAGGGTGTGTGTGGGGGTAAACACCTCTTCATGTCTCCTAATTTTGTATGAATGTTTACTTGCCTATTATTTGTAAACATTCTTTTTTGCTTTAGGAAGCACTGAAGCATACCCCACTAATCACAGCAAAGGAGACATCAATATTTAAAATGCCTTTTTCCTAACCCTTGTGGTGTTTGGTGCTGCAGAGCCTGCCAACATTCCAGTGCTTCAAACATGAAGAAGAATTACTTCATATGTGGGTAGTGAGTGACTACTCTCATGAGTAAAGTTATACCTGTACAAGTCTGCAGGATTGGGGCCTACAGCAATAGAAAAAAGTGCTCTGAAAAATGCACATAGAGAAACAGTATTTGGGACATTCTATTATAGCAATAGTTTTGAGGATGATGTAGTGGTAAAATAAATAAATTTTGGTACAAAACTGGCAATATTCTAAGAATGTGATCTTTATTTTAAGAGAACAGTCCTAACTGAATGAGACTCTGCCAGCTGTCCCTAGGGGGCTGCTGGGCCAGGGATAACCCCTGTCTGCTTCAGGCTCCACTCCTGTTTTGCCAGTTCCTGCCTCTGGTCCACCCTAGTCCACTCCTTTGCAATGCTCCACTTTTGCTCTGCCCCTTCCCGGAGCCCTACCTTTTCTCACCCCACTCCATCCCCACTGCACCTTTCTTCCATGCTTCCTCGCCCAAGCAACGTAATCTGGAGAGATTACCAGGGTCTTAGTGTTAGCAGCAAGGGACGTCCCCTCACGCCTGCATTCACTACGGTGACAGAAAGCAGTGAAACCTTGCTACATCGCTCAGGATAGTGGATCAGGCTCAGACCCGGTTGTTCCACTTCCTGCAGTTCCTACTGCTGCTGGTGCGGACAGGGACATGCCAAGGCCCCAGTAATCACCCCAGCCGGCTCCGTGCGGCCCAGGGCAACTGTCCCAAACCATCCAATGGGCATGACGGCTCTGCTATGAGACATGCCTCATAGGGTTCAAAATGTTGTATAGTGCACACATCTTATTTTACAGTAAAGAATGATTTTGAGTCAGAAACTCGCTCACAGTAGGGCCCATTTATATCCTATTAGCAGTACAGGTCAAACCTCCCTTTTCTGGCACCCTTGGGATCTCAGTGATCCAGAACCACGGAGTTTGCTGGACAAGGGGAGGTCAAGGTGTCCTACCCATCTGTAGGCTCTGCTCCCAGCTGGGGCTGTGCTCTCTGCCACTGCCTCCAGCTCCCCACCGGGCCAGCCCTAACCGGGGCTGCATCCCCATCACGCCAGCCCTGGGCAGGGGCTGGCCCCGTTGCCTCCAACCTCAGCTGGGGCTGCACCCCCACAGCGCCAGCCCATGCTGCATGCCCAGCTGCTGGTCACACTGACTCCAGCCCTAGCCCAGTCTGTGCTTCCAGTCACCAGCCCTGACTGGGGCTGCACCCTCCCTCCCACTGAGCCAGCTCTGACAGAGGCTGTTTCCCCCACCATGCCAGCCCTGGGTGGGGTTGTGCTTCCCACTCCACCAGCCTCAGTGGGCTGTGCTCCTTCCTCCCAGCCCAGCCTGGATTGCGCTTCTGAACTGGCCAGCTGGGGCTCTCTGGTTCAACAATACCCCGGTGTCCTGCTGGGCCATGGATGTTGCTGGACCAATAGAGTCCTGGGGTTTAAGAGGTTCAACCTGTATAACAAAATGTTAAAATGGGCACCCACTAGAGTCTTTCCCTTTATGTTTCAGTATATTGAAGACTATCATGAAAGGTGTAAGATACATCAGACATTGTTCATTGTGTTGTGTTTAATTACATAGATTTGCTCTGTAATTTAAATGTGCTAAAACTGATTCTTAAACATTTTCAGCTTCTAAACTTGAGTGAGGAAAATTGTATCATTTTACCAAGATAAAAGTAGCACAGGGAATACTGTTTCATACTTCTGATATTTTTCATGCAACAATTAGAGTGTGCATAAGAAAATAAATTCTTCAGAAGGGTAGCTGAGTTAGCCTGTAACAGGAAAAACTTAAATGATTTAGTAAGTTATATGCTAGTGATGTATATAACCTTGACTGTCAGGTTAAGAGATTTAATTATTCTCCTAAGTGAAAACCTTTTTAGGAATAGGAAGTAGGATTGCTCTTTCCTCCCTCTTCTGCTATCTTACATATGTCTCCTGAGAGATATCTATAGTTTATCTGTCTAGTAGTTTAAACGTAGAATTTATGGAGAATTGGTATGAATCCATTGCTTGTAATCCAGTTCTGTAATTGTTAGGAAACAAGTTAATACTTATCTACATCTTCAGTTTGTAGCCTTCGAGATGGTCTGTTAGTGACTTGGTCAAACTAGTACTTTGGTTCTTCTTCAAGTGATGTCCCTTGGGATGCTCCAGTGTTGTTGTTGGGCTCATTCTGGTACTGCAGATTGGAGATTTTTCCAAGCAGTATCTGATCGGGCCATGTATGCACGGCATGAAGGTGCGTGCTGTTTGCATTTTTGGAGTTTGTGCATGCGGCCCGACTCCCCTCAGTTTTCTTTGTACTGCCTTCAGTCGCAGACGGAGTCAGATTCTCTCCTTTTTTGGGGGGAGTACTCAGCAGGAGACCCTCATTAGACAAAAGAAACAGGCAGGCTTGTCTTTATCTAAGCCACCTGCAAAGAAGAGAGAGTCTCTCCAGCTTACCCCTTGCCTCCCAGAGTCAGCAGAGGAGATAAGCCTGGCACGTCTAGCACTGGGCGCTCCCATGCAATATTGTTTCGGAATTGAAACCACGAACTCCAAAGTGCTAGGACTCCTGACTGGCACAGACGATATCGGATGTCCAGGAACTGGATAAGGCACTAGGAAAAACCAAGGGAAAATCTACCAGATGCTTGCCTTTCTCTCCCAGCCTGGAACTGGTACCTTCCCTGCCAGCACCAATACCTCCTCCATCAGCACCGCGTTCAGCCACACCATTAGAGCGTTTCTCTGAGCTCCATTGTTCCATTTATAAGCATAGTCATGGTGTGCTGATGGCAATGAATATTACCACACAATGTTCCTTACAGACATCCTTCTCAGTCTCCATCTCCACTCGGGGGCAGGGGGGTCTCCCATTCACCAAGATCACCTGTTTTCTTGCTCTTCAGTGATTACGATGAAGATTGCAGGAGTGTATTCTTGTCCCCACCACACCTCCCCAATTAGGCCAAATATGCCTCATGAAAGGCACCGACCACGGTATTCCCACCATCCTCCATGGTACTTGGAATGGTCCTATCCCCCATATTATCCATCATGGTGGTCTCCATATAGGTCCTGGATACCATACAGACATCATTCGCTGGCACCATCAACACCTGGCCACAGATACCGGCCACCCTCTTGCTTACATAGTCCCCCTCCTCCAACGGAAGATTTGGAAACTGAAGGACAGATCATGACGACTTCGACCCTGACCAACTGGGAATCTCCCTAGCCAATAAGTCATCTTCATCATCAGATATAAGGTGGTCATCCTGGACAATACATCTCCCAACGACGATTTAAAACAATTCCAAGAGCTCTTCAGGAAGGTTGCCACTAGTCAAGAGGTCACCCTATCTGAAATGCAAGGAAAACAGCACAGGCTTTTGAAGAATTTACAACCATACACAAAAACAAAGATTGCACTCCCAATCGATGAAGACATTATAGAGGTCTGGCAAACACCAGCCTTCTTCCTCCCCCCCGCCCCCATTAGCATGCGGACAGAAAATATTTCATCCCATCAAAGGGCATGGACTTTTTATTCCTCTGCCCACAACCCAATTCTCTGGTCGGTGGTTGATGCCATAAACCAGAGGTTTAAGAACCCACAGTACAAGGCATCCAGTCATGATAAGTGTCATGCACGAGATTTTGCATGATCTAAAAATAAAAAAGGAGTCTCATAAAAAATGGAAAGTAGGACAAATTACAAAGGATAAATATAGGCAAACAGCACCTGAATGCAGGGGCAAGATTAGAAAGGCAAAGGCACAGAATGAGCTCAAATTAGCTATGGGAATAAAGGGAAACAAGAAGACCTTTTATACATACATTAGAAGCAAGAGGAAAACCAAGGACAGGGTAGGCCCACTGGTCAGTGAGGAGGGAGAAACAGTAACAGGAAACTTGGAAATGGCAGAGATGCTCAACGACTTCTTTGTTTCGGTCTTCACTGAGAAGCCTGTAGGAATGCCTAACATAGTAATGCTAGTGAGAAGGGGGTAGTTTTAGAAGGTAAAATAAAAAAAAGAACAAGTCAAAAATCACCTAGAAACGTTAGATGCCTGCAAGTCACCAGGGCCTGATGACATGCTTCCTAGAATACTCAAGGAGCTGATAGAGGAGGTATCTGAGCCTTTAGCTATCATCTTTGGAAAATCATGGGACGCAGGAGAGATTCCAGAGGACTGGAAAAGGGCAAATATAGTGCCCATCTATGAAAAGGGAAATAAGAATAACCCAGGAAACTACAGACTAGTTAGTTTAACTTCTGTGCCAGGGAAGATAATGGAGCAAGTAATTAAGGAAATCGTCTGTAAACACTTGGAAGGTGGCAAGGTAATAGGGAACAGCTAGCATGGATCTGTAAAGAATAAATCATGTCAAACCAATCTGATAGCTTTCTTTAATAGGATAACAAGTCTTATGGATAAGGGAGAAGCGGTTGATGTGGTATACCTAGACTTTAGTAAGGCGTTTGATACGGTCTCACATGATATTCTTATCAATAAACTAAGTAAATAAAATTTAGATGGGGCTACTATAAGGTGGGTGCATAACTGGCTGGATAACCGTACTCAGAGAGTAGTTATTAGTGGTTCACAATCCTGCTGGAAAGGTATAACAAGTGGGGTTCCGCAGGGGTCTGTTTTGGGACCATCTCTGTTCAATATCTTCATCAACGATTTAGATATTGGTATAGAAAGTACGCTTATTAAGTTTGCAGATGATACCAAGCTGGGAAGGGTTGCGACTAATCTGGAGGATAGGGTCATAATTCAAAATGATCTGGACAAATTGGAGAAATGGTCTGAGGTAAATAGGATGAAGTTTAATAAAGACAAATGCCAAGTGCTCCATTTAAGAAGGAACAATCAGTTTCACACATACAGAATGGGAAGCGACTATCTGGGAAGGAATATGGCAGAAAGAGATCATGGGGTTATAGTGGACCACAAGTTGAGTAAGAGTCAGCAGTGTAATGCCGTTGCAAAGAAAGCAAACATGATTCTGGGATGCATTAACAGGTGTGTTGTGAGCAAGACACAAGAAGTCATTCTTCCGCTCTACTCTGCGCTGGTTAGGCCTCAGTTGGAGTATTGTGTCCAGTTCTGGGCATCACATTTCAAGAAAGATGTGGAGAAATTGGAGAGGGTCCAGGGAAGAGCAACGAGAATGATTAAAGGTTTAGAGAACATGACCTGTGAGGGAGGACTGAAGGAATTGGGTTTGTTTAGTTTAGAAAAGAGAAGATGGAGGGGGGACATGATAGCAGTTTTCAGATATCTAAAAGGGTGTCGTAAGGAAGAGGGAGAAAACTTGTTCATCTTGGCCTCTGAGGATAGAACAAGAAGCAATGGGCTTAAACTGCAGCCAGGGAGGTTTAGGTTGGACATTAGGAAAAAGTTCCTAACTGTCAGGGTAGTCAAACACTGGAATAAATTGCCCAGGGAGGTTGTGGAATCTCCATCTCTGGAGATATTTAAAAGTAGGTTAGATAAATGTCTGTCAGGGATGGTCTAGACAGTATTTGGTCCTGCCATGAGGGCAGGGGGCTGGACTCGATGACCTCTCGAGGTCCCTTCCAGTCCTAGTATTCTATGATTCTATGACTTATTTGTCAAGAAAATGTATTTGTTGTCCACACTACAACTTCAGATAGCGAATTACCGGTATACCACATTACTTGCCAATCATGACTTTGATAATTACGCCAAGCTGACTGAGCTAATGCAACATCTCCCTGACGATAACAGACCTATCCTCAAGTCTATAGTCCAGGAAGAATACACACATCTTGTACTGCTTTGTAGATGACACTGGATGTGCTGATACAGCAGCAAGAGCGACAGCAACATCAGTAGTTATGAGACGCAACTCTTGGTTACAAGTGGCAGGTGTCCCAAAGGACCTCCAAACCAAAGTGGAGGACTTGCTATTTGACAAACAGAAGCTCTTTGCCACAGGAAGAGATGAACTCCTTCACTCTAAAAAGGACTCCCACACAACACTGTGTTCTTCAGGATTGTACACGCCACTATATTGCAGGAGACGCTACACACCTTACTGGAGACAGAGACTTCTCATATGCCACACAGCAACAGAGACCCTTTCACCAAACTCGCTTGAGGGCAAGGAACCACTGTCGAGGCGTTCTGAATAACTGAGCATTCAACCAGCAGTCCTCCAGGCAGAAGATTTAAGGTATTGGTCGAGGGCCTACATGACCTCTCTATTTCCTCAATGCCTTACAATCCAGCCATTTTCCATCATCGCCTGCGCCCTTTTTATGATCAGTGGGCAGCAATCACCTCAAACTATTGGGACTTAAGAAATCATAAAATGCGGATATTTCATTCCACTAACATCAGTTTCTCCAGCCTTCCCACCCTCTCTATCCCTCTTCTGGGACCCCTCTCACAAATCACTTCTATGTCAAGAAGTGCATCATCTATACATAGGCACCATACAGAGAGTGCCGGAGGAAAATTAGGGCAGGGAATTTTATTCAAATTATTTTCTCATGGAAAAGAGAACTGGAGGTTGGAGACTCATCCTCAGTTTGTGCCATTTAAACAAATACCTCCGTAAACAACTGTTCAAGATGATCACACTTGCATCCATCATCCCAGCACTAGACGAAGGAGACTGGTTTGCAGCCCTTGACCTGCAAGACTCCTATTTCCAAATAATCATACAGCCAACTCACAACGCTTCTTCTGTTTTACGGTTGCCCCAGAACATTTTCAGTATTGAGTCCTGCCTCTCAGGCTCTCTTCTGCCCCCTGAGTCTTCTCAAGGACCCTGGCTGTAGTGTAGGCACATGTACGTCGTGAGGATATCATGATTTTTCCCTACCTCGATGACTGTCTTATAAGAGGTCTTTGGATTGTGCATCCTAAGAAGCCTGAGGTATCTGCTATTTTTGAATATAAAATGGATAGGAAAGCTTCAGTAGCTTCTTTGAGTAAATATGCTCTAGGTTTTCTTTTGGAGAGATCTGCTCTGATCCAGTATTTTGAGTGGTACTATTAAAAAAAAATCTGTTGTTGCTTGAATGGTAAGAACACTTGTTTTTCCTTCAAGTGGTGTCCCTGTGGCTGCTCCACTCAGGTGTTGGTGGGTCTTTGCCAGCACAAGGATGCACCAACACCTGAGTGGAGCACTCACAGGGACACATGTCTTGAAGAACCATTGTTACTGCACAGGGTGAGTAACTTCTTGTCACTGGCTCCTTTAACAGGGCCAATTTGAATTGGGTCCTTGCTGGAGTCTTCCAATTTGGGAACTTTATGACCAGAAAATATATTCAATGGTACACTACGGACTTTTAAAACAAAGTATTGTTCAATAAGTTAACAGGAATGAAATAGTCTTGTATTAAAATAATGAATAAGGTCTCTACATATGAATTTTACTAAAACTTCATTCTTTCCTTACAAGTTTTAGGTAAGTGCCACTCAGCCTAGACTAGGGATGTAAAATTCCATTTAATTAGCTAATTAGTTAAATGTGATGTTTAACTGTTTAACTGATTTAAATAGGGGTGGCACAGGTCACCATGATGAGGGTGATGCTTATGATGCTCATCGATTAACCATTCATTTCCGTAGCCTATACACCCCTGGCCAGGAGAGACAGCCACTGCCTTGTCATGGTATAGCACTATAGCTACAACATTGTATCCATGCTGCTGTAGGACTTGTGGCATAGACTATAGCAGGGGTGGGCAATAATTTTTAAGGGGAGGGGCTACTCCAAGATTTTGGTAAGTGGTCAAAGGCCACACTTCTGTGGAGGGAGTGTGGGGTCTGGGACGGCGCTTGGGGTAGAGGACTAGGGTGCAGGAGGGAGTGTGGGGTGTGAGAGGGAGTTTGTGTGAAGGAGTGGGTTATGCTCTGGGGCAGGGCCTTGGGGTGCAGGGTCCAGGAGGGGCTATGGGTGCAGGAGAGGGTTCTGGTCTGGAGGAGGAGTATAAGAGGGTGTGCAGGGTCTGTGAGGGAATTTTGACCTGGAGGAGGTGGGGAAAGGGGATACAGAGGGTTTGGGTGGTGGCCTGGAGGATGTGGTTGGGGGGAAGAAGAGGATGGGGTGCAGAGACAGGCTCTGGCTGGGAGATGCTTATCTAGGTGGCTCCCAGCCAGGCTCCAGGAACCTGACATAGGATCCCTGCCTATGTGCTGCTAGGGATGCTCCATGTGGCTCTGCTGCAGCATTAGGAGGGAGTGGGAGGGGAGTGAGGAGGCTTCATTTACAGCCTCTGCCTTCAGCATAATTTCTCAGCTCCTATTGGCTGGAAACTGGCCAATGGGAGCTGAGGGCTTTTGCTGGGGGCGGGGACAGTGTGCAAAGATTTCTCTTCTCTACCCAAACTGCATGGCAATTAGCAGCCTGCTGTTTACAGCAGCTGTAGTTGCTCTCCAATGAGCATGCTGGTGTGGTGGCCATGGGCAGGACCTGGTTGCTTGGTGGGCCGGATCCGGCCTGCTAGCCGCCTCTTGCCCACCTCTGTGTCTTTCTGTCAGATACTGCCCTGCTGCTCAACTCTTTCCTCTCTAGGCTGGAGTCTTTAACATGTTAGTTCCCTTTGGTCCTATGCATGCTGGGAAAAATAAAACTGCTAGCCTGGCAGGAGGACATTTCCAATTAATAATGTCCCTCCTATCCTAGTTCTTTTGAGGACTCTTGGTATTCTTTTGGGAGGTTTTGTCTAGAGCATGTTTTCCCCTAACAGCTTTCTTTGATTTAACTCTGAGGAATTGTATAGACAATATCAAGCTGGTAGACAGAGGAATACAATTTTCACTGAAGTACAGAAATCTCCACATTTTCCACAAGAGAGGGTGTAAAAAATGTACTTACAAGATGCAGGACATTTTTGAGGCAAAATATTGTAATTGTAGAAAAAAACTTACTGAAATTTCCTGATTTATAGTTTAGGATACCTTTAAAAGATTTTTGGCATTAAAGAATAAACAGGTAAGTACAAGTATCTGCTTACATTTCTGAATCCACTTATTATTTTTCTTGAAAGGTGGCTATCATCCAGTGAAAATTGGAGATCTTTTCAATGGTCGATATCATGTAATTAGGAAGCTAGGATGGGGACACTTCTCTACAGTCTGGCTATGCTGGGATATGCAGTAAGAGATCTACATATATATTTGCCGTTAAACTTTATCTTTTCCATTTTTATCAAGTTAATGCTGATTTGTTATTTTGTTATATGTGTAGTAACTTTTGTTTTAGACATAGGCTGAAGCTATCTGGGTGTTTTGTGTGTCTCGTTGTTTGGTAAACAGTTGTATATAGAGATGTCCATAGATGTTTATCAGTTTGTTTAAAGATATATTTTATAAAACTTGTCAAAAGTTGAGGTTTTATTTTCCTTGACAAATTATCCTTGCTTATTGAATTCACATGTTCTCTTGAGCTGGAGAGCAAGCTAATATTTTTATTCCTATGTATCCTTAATAGTGAACCTCGTTATATTTTGTTTGAATGGTAAAAGAGATATTTGAAATTCTTCTGTTAATGCCATTGTCATTTAAAGTATTAATAATTCTGTTATCTAAGTATATTAAATACAGTTTTAAGGGTATTGTTTTGTGTACGAATACATAAATTATGTCAGATATTTTAACTCGTGTGTTATTGAGAGATTTGGCGTTTCCCTTTAATTTTAATATAAAATTACCAAAAATTTTCAGATACAATACTCTGAAATATGTTTTGTAATGTTTTTCAGAACTGGTCATTTATTGAATACGTTTTTATTATTTTCAAGGGGGAAGAGGTTTGTTGCAATGAAAGTTGTTAAAAGTGCCCAGCATTATACAGAGACAGCCTTGGATGAAATTAAGTTGCTCAAATGTGTGAGTATCTTAGCATTGAGTGCTCAGTACTAATAATGGTAAACTATGTATAGATATAATGGTATTAAATGCTTTTGAACATCATTATTTTCCCTAACTCTGATTTCTAAATGTGTCACATTTCATTACTTCAGAGTCACTGTTTATAAGGATTTATAATCTTGTTTAAATTTTTAGAAAAAATGTTACCTTTCTAAAAAGAATAATTATTTATAATTTCTTCTTTATTTGCTTAGGTTCGTGAAAGTGATCCTAATGATCCAAACAAAGACATGGTTGTACAGTTAATTGATGACTTCAAAATTTCAGGGATGAATGGAATACGTATCCTTTTGTGGCTATACTACTTAAAACAACGGGGATAAATGAATGTTTAGTTTATATATATTAATGATTTTGTGTATGCAAAGTGGAGTGAGTTTTTCAAAATAACCTGCTCTAATTGTTCTAAAAATAAAATTTAAGACCATCACAGTGATATTTTATCATGTACTGTATTACAATGTAAGTCACTTTCCCTAGCGAAAATAGCTGCTTAATTTTAAATGGAATGAGAATGAAAAATAGATAAACATTTTAAATTTGTTCAGTGATGACAGGCTTGCCCACTAGAATATCAGAAGACAGGGTTATTTTTACTTAGTGATCTATATATATGGTTTCTCTAACCTTTCCAAATAACATAATTAAGAAACATGTTGTGCATTAGTTAGTGTACAGTGCTCCATTATTATGGCAATGGACTCTGAAGTACATTAAATTAGAGTAGGCTGGAAAATATTTTTTTTTAAAAAGCAAGCAATTTATGTTGAAACATTATTAGATTAGATTCTAATGTGTGTTACTATTGTAATATATAGAGAGAAACTTAAAAAAGAAGAGGTAATCACTCTTAAAGAAAAATAATCAACTAATTATATTGTTTCTATTCTTTAAATTGTTTATTAATATAAAATATTTGATTGGCTGGAGTGTTCTTTAATTCCTGTAACAGGCTAGAGGAAGGATTCTGAGTGTCAAATAAAAAATGCTTGGTAACTGAATCTTTATGATGCTGCTTAGAATTATAAATTTGTAACGATTCTGATGAAAAGCCATATAGTAAGGATAGGAAATATTAACCGTGGAAGAATGGATAGATTAGAGGGTTTTGTAGCCATTTATTTCTAAAACATTGGTTGAAATTCAGCCCAGAGCGATAGTGAGCATATGTTCCTACTGTCTGATGAAGGCCAGTGGGAAGATCCTGAGCTGGCTCCTGAAGAAGGAGGTATTTATCTCCTACTGAGAGGTATAAGTGCATGGAGTTTCTCCTGTTGATTATGCAGTCCTGTTAGCCAGTTACCAGATGTTAATCTCTCTTTTTGGAGAAATGTTATTGAGAAAATATCAGCCAGCACACCTGGATGTGATAGACTTTGACATCTTTCAATGAGACACTAAAATGAAACAGTGCTCATTAATATTCTTGGTGATTCTCTGGTGCTGCTAAACTATTCCAGTCACATTCACTACCAGCATGAAGGCAAGGTCTAAGAACCCTAACTGATCAGTCCCAAAGTCAGACATGCTGCTATTCAGGACCAGAAAGGACAGCGCAAGACTTTTGAAATTGGTACTGACTCCCTCAACTAAAATAATTGAGTGCTTTGGCATCAACCAACCCCTTGGTGCCAGCCAAATCTTTCATGTTAAGCAAGCCTTTGGCACCAAGGAAGCTGTCTGCACCTTTGGTATCACCTACTGTCTGCTTGACCATTTTGTTCTTGGCACCAGCAATACCCTCAGTCACAATCACCAGTACTGATGATGTTCCTGCCAATACCATAGAAGTTTCAGTACCCATGAGACCAATCATCTCTAATATTGTAGAGACATTGCTTCCCTGTAAGGAGCTCCTTGCACTTTATACAGGTTGAAACTTAATCAGGATTCTCTGGTCTGGCAACATACATGGTCCGCACAGATGTTTCAGGACCAGTGTGTCCCAGTGGAGGGCAAGTAGCATGAATCCCTACGGGGCAATGGGCTGCTTGCAGTGAGCTGATGGCAGGGCCACTCAGCGTGTGACAGTGGGGATGCCCAGCGGGGTTGGGAGCTGCGGTGTGCAGCTGCCCTGTGGATCCTGGAATCCCATTGCAGCACGTGTGGCTGCCCTGGGTTCCCATAGCCCCAGCACAGCATGTGCAGCTGCTCTGTTGTTCCTAGATCCACGGCACTAATGGATTCCCAATAGGGTCAGCAGGGTAGTGGGGCCAGCAGGAGGTGGGGAGTTGGCTGGGAGGCCAGCGATCGGTCCAGATGGGCTGGTGGCAGGGGTCCATAAAATGACCTCCCCTGGTTCGGCAAAATCCCTCATTTGGGACTGGTCAGGTCCTGAGGGTGCTGGATGAGGGAGGTCCAACCTGTAACTCGAGATTCTAGATTAGATCAATAACAATTATAAAAGGTTTAGAAATGTAATCTGTGTTGAAGTGTTTTTTTTTTAAATGGTCATGTTTAGTCTTAAGAAAAGAAGCCTAAGCATGAACCTGATAAGTCTTCAAATATATTAAGGGCTGTTAGAAAGAGGATGATGATTAGTTGCTCCCCAACCCCATGAGTAGGTATGTCCTGGAGCAGTGCAGGCTCCAGGGCAAAAGTGATGAATATGTCACTTCCAGGAATGCTGCACCAGCCTATTGCTCTGGTCTGTAGGGCTGAGCATGGTCACCCTGATTCACCTTATCCTATATGAGGACTGTTTTTATAGAGGGACAATGAACACTTGAGCTGAAGTGTAAAAAAGAGTTATGGTTGAGCTAAATAAGAAGTTACTTGGAAAATTATCCTTATTTAAAAATAAGATGTTTGCATGGTCTTTGAAGTTCTTGGACATCATCTCTTAAAATGGATAATCAAGTCCAACTATCAAGGCCTTCCTATCCGTTGTGTAAAAAGTATAATTCGACAGGTAAGATTTGCTAATGTGTTAATTTATTTTCTACAGTGTTGCTTTACTCTGATATTAATGCAGATCATACCAGGAAGGATACAATAGGTATTAATTTCATAGGTCTTCCCTTCCTCACATACATTTGTGCACGTTGCTTGCTTTGCTTATTTAGATACTCGTTGGCTACTGAGCTCTTTCACAAAACATGATTTAAGATCATTTGAAAATAAGGAAATCGGTTTTCTTCATTATAAATTTACCACAACTTCGTCTTTCATACTGAGCTACCTTCAGAACACAAAACACAAGATCAGTAGAAACTAATATAAACTTAATATTTTAAAAATCAATACTAATTGCATCCCTATCTGAAAAACACATACTCAGGAGATATACATTAAAAAAAGGTAGGATTTTCAAAAGTGTCCAAATGATTCATAGAATCATAAAATACTAGAACTGGAAGGGTCCTCGAGAGGTCATCAAGTCTAGCCCCCTGCCTTCACAGCAGGACAAAGCACCATCTAGATCATCCCTGATAGATGTTGATCCAACTTGCTCTTAAATATCTCCAGTCATGGAGATTCTACAACCTCCTTAGGCAATTTATTTTAGAGATTAACTACCCTGACAGGAAGTTTTTCCTAATGTCCGACTTAAATCTCCCTTGCTGCAATTTAAGGCTTTTGCTTCTTGTCCTATCCTCAGAGGCCAAGGAGAACAATTTTTCTCCCGCTTCCTTGTAACACCCTTTTAGATACTTGAAAACAGCTATCGTGTCCCCTCTCAGTCTTCTCTTTTCTAAACTAAACAAATCCATTTCTTTCAGTCTTCTCGCATAGGTCAATTTTAGGGTTTTCCCAAACATTGGCCAGTCTTGTCCTAATATCACCAGATAAGCCAGCGGTCGGGAGTGGTGGGCATTCCCACATGAAAGACCTCCTCTCAACTGCATATCTCCAGTTTACCCGGGCAGTTGAGTAGGGTCGGGCGTCCCCAAGAATATACTCTAACTGTATCATGTCCCTGGAATATATGAGGCCAGAGAGAAGTTCCTCCCAGATGATTATTTGTCTACAGCCTGAATCAACTAAAGTGGTTGTTGCAATCCCTCCCACTTTCACTTGACCAGTAGTTTCTCTGGGCTCTGCTTCTGGTCCTGTTTTTCTAGCTACACAGAACATTCTATAATAACATTTCATGTAGGGACAGTCTTTATGGAGTGCCCTTCCTAACCACATTTGTAATACTGGTCCTGATTTCCCCTGTGGTTATGGTAGTCTGGGGAAGCATGTGTGTCCCAGGTCGGGATTACCCTAACTGGATCTCTTTCACAAGATGCTGGCATGGGTGCCTGCTGCTTGGCATAGTGGCAGGGACTTATCCCTTCAGCCTTGCCCTGGGAGTTTAGAAGGATTTTACATTCTGAGGTTTGTTTTTGTCTGCCTTTGAAGGAAGTTCCCTCCCCCTCATTATTGATTGAGTGATTGGGGATCAGATTTCTTTAGAGAAGCAGAATGAAGGTAGCTATGCTTTCCTTATTAACATTTTAAGGAATACTCTCTGTAGGGAATTAAACATTTCTTATTTACCATATAAACTTTATTTTGCATTCTCATACAAAGTTAGTGATGTGGGCTGTCCTTTTCATTTAGGTTTTGAGTTGGATTTGTATAGATATGGAGTCAAGTATCAGAGGGGTAGCCGTGTTAGATATAGATATGGATTTACTTTGATTCATTTTAGACTAAGGATGTTAAATATTGGTTAATTTACTAGTTGAGTAGTCGATGGAATTTCCCTCGACTAGTTGATAGGCATTTCTATATTCCTCTTTTTGAAATGTACAAAGGCCCCAGTGTGGGTTCTTGTACATTTCAAAGGAGGAATGTGGAACTCCGTGTGCACCCTGGGGCCAGTGGGAAGTCCCACTGACTCTGGGCAGCATGTGGGTGTGCCAGCTTTGAAATGTTCTAGAGTCCCCATCCAGGGCTCTTGTGCATTTCAGAGTGGAAGCACCCTCATGGAGCCTGGGATCAGTGGGGGGCATTTCAAAGTGGTAGTGCTGCACAGCTGATCCTGGGCTAAGCTGTGCGGCACTGCTGCTTTGAAGTATCCTCTCTTCCTCCCCCCCACCCGTTGGTGCCTCTATCTGATGTAGGCAGCAGGCAAGGGGGGAGAATCGACTAGTCCTTAACATCCTTATTTTAGAAATTCTTTAGTTGTTTTTTATTCTATGGGTGCGTCTAGACTGCAGGCTTTTTTCAGAAAAAACAGCCGTTTTTCCGAAAAAACTTCACAAACACTGCTGTTGCGTTCTTCAAAAGAAAATTGAAAGAACACAGGGGTTTTTCCAATATTGGTAAACCTAATTCTATGAAGAAGAACACCTTTTCCGAAAGAGGCGTGTATGGACGTGGAAGAGGGAGGCCTCCAGGAAAAAGTACAGGTACCCAGATGGACACTCCATCCAAACTAATCACAGCTCTATAGTTTGTCTCCTGCCAGCTCTTAAAGTTGCAGGCACCCTGAACTAGCCTTGTGGCAGGAAGCTGGCCTGGGAGCAGCACCCTGACCGCATGGCTCTGACTGCTGAAGGCCTGCTGACGTATGGCACAGCCACAAGCCCCCCAAGACTCCTCTGGCCCGCACAGAGAGCAGCACCAGGGCTCTGAGGACCCACTCAAGGGCACCAAACATTGGGTGCCCTCCAGATCTGGGGCAAAGATCCTGTGTCTCCTTGAGCTGTGGGGCGAGGAAGAAACAACGCAGGATCTGTGCTCCCAGAGGCATAATGCGGACGTTTATGGGTGCATGGTCGAAGCTCTGGCCCAGAGAGAACACCATCCCCACAGCTTGGACCAAGTACGGAGCAAGGTGAAGGAGCTCCAGCAAGGGTACGCCTGGGCCAGGGAACGCAGCACTCGCTCCAGGGCAGGACCCCACTCCTGCCCCTACTACAAAGAGCTGCACCACTAGAGTCCATACTAGTGGACTCGGGCCTGGAGACACCTGTGCTCACCTGCCTGGAGCTCCATGAGGAGGAGGAGGACAATGACGATGACGAACAACAGCTGCAGCAGGAGGACACTGGCAGTGTCATCACGCTCAGCCTGGAGCTGGAACCCCAGGTCCTGGAGATCTCCCAGGCATCATCTGACACTGGGGATGGATCACCAGGTGAGTGCTCTCATGTTGTCACACACACGGGGTGGGGGAAGTGGGCTCAGAGAGGATGGGGTGTGATTGTTGCTCAACAGGCTTGGCCTGGACAGAGTGCTGCTGTCCATGCACGTGCAAGCCTGTGCAGCAGCAGTGTGCACTACGTGGTCTCAGGAGCCAGCCCCAGAGCACACATGGGCAGCTGCTCACAGGCTGGGGTGAGGCCCCACACAAATCTGACCCCTGGGAGGGATGTCCTACCCCCACCAGCCACCGTGGGAAGCAGGCTGGGCACAAGGGCTCACATATGACCCCACACAGACTGAGGAGTGCCGCACATAGCACACGGCCATGCCTGCCCATGCGAGGCATCACCTACTCCTGCAGACAGCGCTGCTAGGTGCAGGTGTGTGTGCGGGACCGAGGGAGGGCCAGGCCGCTCCAGGTCCTTCTCCCGGACATAGGATCCCACTGTGGCCGCACACTTCCCTGGCCTGCTTGTCCAGTTGGGTAGGAGAAGCAGGCAGCATAGTCCCCTGGGCACCTCGGGGCCCCTGTGAGGCAGGGCCTGCTGTGCAGGCCACACATGGCCTTGCTCTCGGGACATCACCGTCCCCTACACCAAGGACAGTTGCTCGGTGCTCACAGAGGAGGGCACAGCCTCAGGGACAATGTCTGCGTGGATGACTGACTGCTTCTCCCTCTTTTTCTCCACAGCTGGACCAGATGTCACTGAGGGGCAATCCATGCCATCACAGGCAGCCGTCTGACCCCAGGAGAGCCGCAAGAGCTGTAGGGTCCACGAGGACCTCATGAGGGAGCAAGTGACAGTCTTGAGCGACATGCAGCAAACCCTGGCCCAAAAGGTCCGTGATGCCGCCGAGTGATGCAACATGCGGCAGGGCAAAAACATGCGTGCCGCCATCTGGAAAGTGATGGCACACCCGGCTTCGGTCCCCACTCTAGCCCTCCCCACTCCCGGTCCCCCTGCCATACCCATACCCCCTCCACCCTGCCTCCCCGCCAGACCTGACCCCACCCAACCCTGAGTTCGTCGAGGTCCCCAGACCCGAGGCGGCACTTGCAGCCACACCACGTGCAAGTCACTGCCCTGATCTCACCTCTTCACTCCTCCATCCAGATTCTCAGGCCCCGTCCTCCCCAGTTATTTTTTTGTTAAAAAATGTACAAAGTTTTCATTGTTCAACTCACAACTGTTGTTTTTATTGATTGTACAGGGAAGAGGGCAGGGAGGGGTTATGGTGGGAAAGGTATAGGGGGTCAAGGCACAGGGGATGTTGCGCTCCCCCAGTTCAAGGCGGGTCAGGAAGCACCTGAACCTGGCCTTGAGGTGCCCGAAGGCGCATTTGATCTGCATGTGGGCCTGGTTGAGGTGCACATTGAATTGTTCCCTGGTGGGGTCCGGGTGGCCAGTGTAGGGCTTCTTGAGCCATGGCATTAGAGGGTAGGCTGTGTCCCCAATGATGCACAGTGGCATCTGTAAGCCCCCCATGCGAAAGTCCTGCTGGGGGAAGAATGTGCCAACCTCCAGCTTGTGGTAGGGGCTAGAGTTCCTGAATATGCAGGCATTGTGTGCCCAGCCTGACCATCTGACAAAAATGTCCAGAAACTGTCCACGGTGATCGACCAGGGCCTGCAGCACCATGGAGAAATAGCCCTTCCTGTTAATGTACTAGGTGGCTCGATGCAGTGGTGCATGGATTGGAATGGGGGTCCCATCAGTTGCTCCTCTGTAGTTGGGGAAGCCCAGGGCAGCAAATCCAGCCACGATCGGGCCCAGGTCTCCAAGGCAGATGACCCTGTGTAGCAGGACAGAGTTAATGGCCCTCACAATCTGCAGAAGGAGACAAACGAACACACAAAACATAGAATGAGGAGGAGTGCCTGAGCCCTTGGGAGGTGCTCATCCCCCCCCCCCCCAAGCACCCTAGTGTAAGCGGGGGAATGGTCCGCTATTGCGGGGAACTTTCCTGGCTTCTATACCACCCCGGTGAAATGGACCAGCGAAAGGATCTGAGTCACTGCTCCCACTTCCTTTACCCCATGGCTTCCCTGATCCTGAGTAGCAGAGTCCTCGAAACCCCAACAAGGCTGGGCCCAGGTTTCCTGGGGCGTAATCCCCAACCTTGTAGTCACTAGGGGCAGGAGTTAGGGTATGTCTACACTACCATCCTAGTTCGAACTAGGGTGGTTAATGTAGTCATTCGAAGTTGCAAATGAAGCCCGGGATTTAAATATCCTGGGCTTCATTTGCATCTTGCCGGGCGCCACCATTTTTAAATCCCCGTTAGTGCGGACTCCGTGCCCGCGGTTACACGTGGCAGGGAGTAGGTAGTTCGAATTAGGCTTTCTAATTCGAACTACCGTTACTCCTAACTAATGGGGATTTAAAAATGGCGGTGCCCGGCAAGATGCAAATTTAAATCCCGGGCTTCATTTGCAACTTCGAATGACTACATTAACCACCCTAGTTCGAAGTAGGGTGGTAGTGTAGACATACCCTCAGGGTGTCCCCACTCCAAGGTGCTCTCATCACACTGCATGGTTTTTTGGCCCAGTGATCATGTCATAAGGTTCAAAGCAAATACAATGTATTAAACATCAAAGCTGCGTCTAGACTGGCAAGTTTTTCCGCAAAAGCTTTTGCTTTTGCGGAAAAACTTGCCAGCTGTCTACACTGGCCGATTGAATTTGCGCAAGAACACTGACGATCTCATGTAAGATTGTCAGTGTTCTCGCGGAAATGCTATGCTGCTCCCGTTCAGGCAAAAGCCCTCTTGCGCAAATGTTTTTGCGCAAGAGTGCCAGTGTAGACAACGTGGTATTGTTTTGCGCAAAAAAGCCCCGATGGCGATCGGAGCTTTCTTGCGCAAAACCGCGTCTAGATTGGCACGGACGCTTTTCCGCAAAAAGTGTTTTGCGGAAAAGCGTCCGTGCCAATCTAGACACACTTTTCCGCAAATGCTTTTAACAGAAAACTTTTCTGTTAAAAGCATTTGCGGAAAATCATGCCAGTCTAGACACAGCCCAACTGATTAAAGAGAAAAGAATAAGAAAAAATGAGAATGGTTAAATGAGAACACACAGTCCTGCTCTGTAGCACGGGGACATCAAAACAGCGGTCTGCAGAGTGTAAGGACAGTTCACAGTCTCTTCCTTATAGGCCCCTTAGAGGCCTTGGATGTGCTGCAGGGGGGCTGCAGGCTGGACACGCTTGCTCTGGCAGTGACCACACAGCCTCAAGCTCTAAGTGGCCAGAACCCTCTCCCAGTCTGGCCTGCTGGGCCTCTTGCCTGGTGATATCTCCCTGCCCAGAGCCTCTCCCTGTACTTTGCTGGTCCCACCTGCTCACCACACCCAGCTGCTCACCACACCCAACTGCAGGCTGTGCTGCTTTGCTAGTCTCCAGCTCCTTGCGTTGCTTCTCTGTCCCTTTTGGCTCTCTGAGCACTGCCAGTCTGTTGCTCAACACAGGGTCTGCACTCCTTGGACTGTGTGTGCCTGGCTCTGTTGCTGCAAAACTGCCCCTCAGCACAGCTTGCACTCCTTGGGCTGTAAGTGCCTGGGTCTGTTGCTGCAGGACTGCCTCGCCACACAGCTTGCTCCTCTTAGCTGTCTCTCAGCTCTCTCCTTGCTCAGAGACCCATAAAAATCCGAGCTCACAGGGAGGACGGGGCCTGGCCTCTTATTTTCCTCACTGGCCTGTCCAACCTGTCAATCAGGCCGAGCTGAAGTGTTGGCTGCTTTCCATTGTCTATGGGGTCTGTCAGTCTCATGGACCCTTCCCCTTTTGATACTGGGAGCTGGCCAACCAAAAACTCCCACAGTTTTAGTAAGGGGCTAACAGTTCCCTTACACTAGGAGCCACCCCCTATGAAGCTGCCCACCCAGCAGCAAGGTTGTGTGAGGGCTGGTGGCACAACCCACCCTACTCTGTTAGGATGGGCCTTACCCCCACTCCACCCCACACACCCCTTTCCCGAGGGTCCCCTTTTTCCAGGATTCCCCCTCCACCTTCCGCAAGGACTGCAGTCCAAGAGTGCCTTACCTCAATGAGGAGGATCCCGTTGGTGGACTACCCCATGCCGAACTGGTGGCCCACTGACCGGTAGCTGTCGGGGGTGGTGAGCTTCCAGACGGCAATAGCGACCCGCTTCTCCAGAAGGATGGCAGGCTACAGATGGGTGTCACGTCTCCGAAAGGCAGAGGCAACCCAGGCACACAGCTCTAAAAAGGTGGCTTTCCGCATACGTAAGTTGTTGAGCCACTGATGGTCATCCCACCGCTCCATCACCAGCCTGTCCCACCAGTTGGAACTGGTGTCCATCCTCCAGAATTGTCTCAACCGTGAGGCGCGGGCCAAGGGCATTGCTCCCAGACTCAGACAGAGGGATGCACATTTGAGCTCTGAGTTGAGCTGGGGCAGTATCGTCAAGACAGTCTGCTCAAACTGCTGCAGAACCTGCAGCATGGCTGTGTGGGGCCATTGCATGCCCAGGGTCAGCTCCGGCTCCATACCAAAAAACCCATGCTGTGGCATCCAACAAAGCTGGGCAACCAGAGCATGCATTGCTAAAGCTTTGCTGTTCCTCATGGAGGTAGGCAAGCACGCAGGAGAACTTGAGAAATGGCTGTCCAGGGGGGTCCCTTTAAGCATGAGTCTCAGACAGCCTTAGGCAACAGCACCTGGAAGTAACTGCTGACTTAATACCTTGGCTGAAGAGGTTCTGGGTGGCCTTTTATGCCAGAGAGCATCCAATCAGTGTGGATGCTCTCTTTTGAAAAAGCAGATCGCTTTTTTGATGCGCCTGTGCTGTATAGATGCTCTTTTTCTAAAGAAGTTTTTTTGGAAGAGCTCTTCCGAAAACGCTTCTTTCGAAAGGAGCTTGCAGTCTAGAGATGTACCTAATCTCTATTATTAATAGAAATAATTCAGGAATAACTAGCAGTGCATAACTAGTATTATGGTCAGTTTTCTCTAGCATGTATTCCCAGTATCTTTTTCACAGTAGGTACTCAGAAAACTGATGGCCTGTTCACTTTGCATGGAACATGTTGAATTCAGCTAATTGTTTTCTATCCATTTCAGCTAACTGACATGTTCTTGTTTTAGGATGTCTATTTATAATCTCAACCAGATGAGATCAGTGTTGTGTTTTTTGCTTAAGATAATTTCCCATTAGACTTGTAAAGTGATAGTTTTATATAAATTGATGAATCAACACATCCTGTTTTTATGCATGATTGTTGTTAATCTTGATTTCCTTAATATGTTATCTAAGGATGATTAAATTGGTTCTGGTAATGTAGATACAAGTAACTTTTAAGAACAGTTTCTCAGTAATAAATAGCTGTAAAACTAGTTTAATCCAAATTTTATCAGGGATGAAGGCAAATCCCTAGACTTCGATAACATGATGAAGTATGAGCAAAAAAGTCAAAAGCTAAAATACTTCCAAAATCAAGTTACTAAAAATTAAATTAAGAAATCATTTAAATAAAATGATCCTCTCCTAAAAATATACATCTTAAAGCTACAAAGAAACTGACATAATCCAGGCATGCTTCATTTAAAAATAAGGTAGGTGAATAATCATCTATGGAAGGAGGGAGAGAGTTACATATGGCCGAGTTGGGGTGAATGGGTAGTAAGTGGAATTGTATGTGTGGTACGACTAGCCTCAGTGCTGCCAGGTGGGTTCTCTCTTTAGGTATACAGCTTTTCATGTTTTCTATGGTTTGGCATAGTTAAAAACTACACTGAAAGCTTAATTTTGTCATTAAACATTCCAGCTGCTGCATTCTTTGCTGCACAATAAACATTTTTATTTAAAATAAATTCTTTCTCTGTTTGCTATAATGCAGACATTTTGAGGGTAACCTTATAAATCTTTACTTTACAAAGTGCTTAGTTTGATTTAGAACACTGGTTGAAAATTTGGTTATAATCTTATCCAGCTGCATAAATCAGGCCTTGTTTTAATTAGTAACTGCTGTTTGAATTGTGTAATACAAAATTTAATTTGTTTTGAGCAGCATTTGATCTATTTTTCCCCCAGATCAGAACTTTTATTAAATGTTATATAAGAGCTGATACTGTGAAGCTGAAAAATGGTCTGTTGCCACAGGGAAAGTCCTGTTATTCCAGTGGGAATGGTTGGAAGTGCAGATTTATTAATATGGAAGGAGTCTCTCTTTGGGCAGTAAAAATTAAAGCACTAGTCTATCTGACAAGGAGCATATTTTGAAATTGAAAGAAACCAAAATTAGTATCTTGTATTCTCTCTGTGAACATTCTTGATTTTGGTTTAAATGAACCATGTAGCAAGTAATCAACTCTCCAAGGCATATTGGTCTGCAGTCCTGGTCCTGTGGATGGAGGGAATGTTAACTGTCAGTGAGGGGGCATATGATGGTGACAGAGTCTCTTGATGTGGTGCGGTCTAATTTTTATATGTAATACCTTTTCCAGTGAGAAACTATATCACAGTTTGAATCCCCCTAAATTACATCATCAGGGATATTAACAGAATATTTCCTTTCTACATTTTTGACATCCGGGAAAATGTAGCATTTCTTATCCATTTCATTCTTTCCCTTGATGATGTGAGTAAAAACTAAGGGTTATTCCCAGTCTCAATTCCTTACAGAATTATAGAATTAGATATTTTTTTCACACAGGTTTAGTGCTGCATCACACTTTCTATTTTTAGATTATAGTTATCTGTTTAAAACTGGCTAAGAACATTATCTATAAATTTTAACATTAGTATAATTCTTTGTCATCTATCATGAAACTCACTGTTATTTATATACAGCAATAAATAATCATGTGAAATTATGTCTTTATAATACAAAGGATCACTATGTTAGGAAGCCCGTTAAATACATTTGTTTTAATTGAAGCTTTTAGGTCTCTTTACAGATGTGCAAGAACTGTTTTCTCTGTAATAATATGTATACCTTCCTAATGCAACAAGATAACATTTTTATGGTGTTCATAGTTTCTGTTTCTTGAGACTTTCATATTCATTGTTAAAAATGTATCTTAGCAGGATTAGTGGATAACAGAAACAAATTAAATATAGTTGCCTCTACAGTTAAGTTGTTAGGGCATACCTAGAATATGGGATAGACAGGTTCAAGTCCCTACTTTGCCTGCTGTGGAGCAGAGACTCAAATCTGGGTCTCTCCTAGGTGAGTGCCTGAGCAAGTTCTGGGTGAAGAATCTCTCTCCTGTTTTTTGTGAAAAATTTTGAAGTTTCTCAGCTTTGTTCCAGTGCAGAGCAGAAGAGGTTTTTTGAAATCTCAACAATTATTTCAGTACGTGTATATCATTTCTTAAAAAGCTCTAATCATGAGCACTTTCTTCATGTGGATATTACTTTGTGTTTTTTAAAAAACCAACAACTTGTACTGCTTGTCATTGTGTATCTTTGAGAATAAACTGGGGTTTCTATCCTTTAAGAGAAAAATCTGTGCTTTTTCACATGGTTTTTCAAATAATCAAACAAGTTTTGAATTAGTGGACCATACTTAACATGCAAAAATCTTGATTAATGAATCCAGTATTTGGTTTTTAGGATCCGTACATTTAGCTTTTAAAATTAATCATATCTTGAATGATTCTGAGAAGATTTGGATTAAGAATGTGTTGTGTAATGTCTTGATAAAATATTTAGAAGGGGCACTGTGCTCTTGTGGATAAAGCACAGGAATTCTATTTTCTGCACTGCTGCAGGCTTCTTTAAGCAGCATCAGATAATTCAATTCACTTGTCTTTAATGGTGTTGTGAGGCCTAATTCATTTGTGACTGTAAAGTGTTTTAAGATCTTCTGATGGACAGTGTTGTAAAAGTGCAGATTAATATTATGAAGGTGTTATTTTTCCTTGTTACCTATTTTACACCAGCATTTATGCAGATTTATGTCACTGACTTATTATACATTCAGAATATAAACATATAAAATACTTGTATATTACACTGAATTCAAGTTTTCAAATATTACTGCATTTGAATTGGAATAATTATTCTTTGAATAGTAAGACAATGCATGCATTTATCTTGGTCAGACTGAAATTATTTTTCAACTGATTTTCTTGTATCCAGGTCCTTCAGGGTTTAGATTATTTACACAGCAAGTGCAAGATCATCCATACAGATATAAAACCTGAAAATATCTTGATGTGTGTGGATGATGCCTATGTGCGGAGAATGGCTGCCGAAGCTACAGAGTGGCAGAAAGCTGGTGCCCCACCTCCTTCTGGTTCAGCAGGTACAGTAATAGAGTTAAATTCGCTATAAGTAAAACTATATTGGAAAGCAGATTCTAATAATAACATTTTCTAGTTATTTAATATATATTTTATTGAATTAAATGTGTGAATGTTAATTACTTTGATGTATTTCTAGTTAAATGCAAGTATTCATTTATACTACAGAAGAGCCACCTGAGAGATGTTTTATGATTCTCACATTGGTGTGTTCCCAGTATTCAGAGTACAGTAAAATAGGGAAAGTAGAAAACTCAGTGGGCATTGCTCAGACCTTCAGGGCAGGGGGCTGGCAGCCTGGGGGTGCAGGAGTCAGGGCATGTGATTGGATGTGGGAAGGGCTCAGGGCAGAGGAGTCAGGGCAGGGGGCTACGGAGGTATAAGAGGGTGCAGGGCAGGAAATAGGATAGGTGGGGAGCTCAGGGAAGAAGGCTGGAAGATCTTGGGGGCACCCCTGGCAGTTCTTCCAGTGGGGATAGGGTGCGTTGCATGGCCCTGGCTGTCAGCTCCTCGGGGGGAGGAGGGCTGTAATGGCCAGTCCTGGTGATGCTCCTGGGGGGGTGGCTAGCTGGCAGGGTTTTCTCCTTCCCCCATCTGCCAATACAACGGAGGGTTTGGGGGAAGGGATTTGGGACACGAGGGCCATTTATCCATGACTGGTGGTTGGCAATATGGAGAGACCCAGCCCTAGCTGGCCACTCTTTTCCTGGTGGGCCGTCCCCCTGTGGTCACTCTGCACTATAACTGTCCCTGCTGTCAGATTCTTTCCTTTCCATATTACAGAAAACAATCGGATTTCAGGCCTATGCTATTCTCTTGGCACACCCAAATCCCAATCTTGCTTTTAGTCAGTACAAGAGGGCAGCTGTGTACCAAATTTGGTGGTCTTAGCTCTAACTGTTTAGGAGTTCTTCAATAAACAGACTCATGGAAGGACGAAAGCACAAACTCTCTAAAATATACATATAGATGATGTGCCTAAATAATCTTTCATGTTTTTCAAGTTGGGAACTCAAATGATAGCTCTTAGTTGCACTTGAGCACTGCAATATTGCATTATTCACAAATAAAAACAAGTAGTCCTGTGTACCAGAGGGTATGTCTAGACTACATGCTTCTGCCGACAGAGGCATGTAAAATAGGCTACCCAACATAGTCAGTGAAGCGGGGATTTAAATATCCCCAGCTTCATTAAAATAAAAATGGCCGCCGCGCTGTGCCAGCGCAGCTGATTGTCGGCGCAGTGTGGCAGTCAAGACGCGGATCGGTCGACAGGGGAAGCCTTTGTCGACCGCTCCCTTATGCCTCGTGGAACGACGTTTACAGGAGCGGTCGACAAAGGCTTCCTCTGTCGACCGATCCGCATCTTGACTGCCGCGCTGTACCGACAATCATCTGAGCCGGTATAGCGCGGTGGCCATTTTAGAGACTAACAAATATATAGGATCATGAGTGTTCATGAGTAAAACCCACTTCATCAGATGAGTTGGAGTGAAAATAACAGAATACAAGGTGGCTGTGTCTACATTGGCCACATAACCCGTAATAGCTATGGAAATGAGAGAAGTCAGAATAGGGAAATGCGCGGCGGATTTAAATATCCCCCGCGGGATTTAAATAAACATGGCCGCCGCTTTTTTCTGGCTTGGTGCGATCCTCCGGAATAAAGCCCTATTCCGGAGGATCTCTTATTCCGGAGGATCGCGCCAGTCTGGACGCTCTTTTCCAGCTTTTCCCCAAGCCGGAAAAAAGCGGCGGCCATATTTATTTAAATCCCACGGGGGATATTTATTTCCCTATTCTGACTTCTCTCGTTTCCATAGCTATTACGGGTTATGTGGCCAGTGTAGACACAGCCCATGTGTGTATATATAAAACAAATTTATATGACAAAAAAGCATATGCCCTGGATTCTGTTATTTTTACTCCAACTCATCTGATGAAGTGGGTTTTACTCTAAGGTGCCATAAGAATACTCATTGTTTTTAAAGTTACAGACTAACATGGCTACTCTTCTGAGACTATTCACAAATAGTATCATGGTTGGGGGTTGCATAAACCTCACCCAGCCCAGACACGGCAAGATTGACAGAGTGATAGTTCTTTCTTGATTCTGTGAGTGGTGGTGCATGGCTGTTTTTCTTTGGTACAGCGATTTGTCTGGTTAATTCCAATAATGAACGAGACTCTGGTATGCTAACTTGGGCATGCCCAAGCCCCTTCTCTGCCGCCTGCCTTCCACTTTGTGGGGCCGGAGTTTGCACTTTAGGCCCTGGAGTCCGAACCCAGAGCTAGGCCACGCCCTGCAACGTGGCTCCCAGGAGTTTTAAAATCCTGGGCCATGATGTCATGTCACGCCTGGGAGTCCTCCCCGCCCACCTGCAACACTGCGCATGGCAGCAGCAGACGGTGAGGGGGAGCCGCGCTAAGAGCTGTGCATGGCAGGGATGGTCTGGGGCCGAGGGGGACACTCTGGGGGCGGGCGGCAGGGGGGTTCCAGGGCCCACTCCAGGCAGAGCTGGGGGAGAGACCCAGCTCCACATTTTGCTGGAGCAGGGCCACAGCTCTAAATAGTAACTCGCCAGCACTTCTGGGTTTGGGCGCGGGGCCCCCTTAGGTGTGGGGCCCGAATCGGTTGAATCGGCCTAACGCCGGCCCTGACCCCTGCTATCGTAGCTGTGGTTAGGACAAACTCAGGATTCTCTTGCTGCTGTTACTGCTGCTTGAGGCATTTTACAGAGAATGCCTCTTCAGAACCCCAATGCAACCCCCACCCAAAGCCTCATAAGACTTTTCCCAAAAGCTGCCTAAAACTGTCGTCTTCCCAAGAAGAGGTCTTCCAGTGCATTCTTTCTTTCAGGTTTCTTGTAGTTTCTGTTCTTCTAAAAGATCCCAAACCCAGTATAAGTTCAACCTGCTAGCTGTCAGCCTTATAAAATGGTTGTTCTCCAAGAATCAATTCTCATCCAATCAGCTGTCAGTTTTTCTCTCTTTCCTATGACATCATACCTATTTTTAGTTAGGAGAGCTCCTCCTCACTCCAGCTTGGATTCTGGAAGTTTCTAAAATGTTCTAGAAAGTTCTGGAAGATCATTTCCCCACTACTATGTCATTACTATATGTACCATTTTGTCCTGCCATATTGGATTTTCTAAATTTAGACCAAAATCACGAGGATTCCTGTGGCACCTTAAAGACAAACAGATTTATTTGGACATAAGCTTTTGTGGGTTAAAAAAAAACAACCCTTTGTCAGATGCATTGGTGTGGAAATTACAGTGGAAGGGATAGAGATATGTACACACACACACACACGTATATCCAAATAATGGAGTTACTTATCAATATAGAACCCATGTTAATGAGGCCAGTTGCCTCAGGGTTGATGTAGCTTACCCCCAGCAGCTGATGAAAAGGTGTGAATCCAAGAGAGGGAAAATTGCTTTTGTAGTGAGAGAACCCATTCTAAATTCAGACTATTGTTAATTTCCACTTATTTCGAGCCTTCATTTTGTACCTTATGACTGTTATATATACATTAAATCATTCTGATATTGTCACCACTTTTTTATGTCCAGTTGAAAGAAATGTAACTTTAAATTTAAATCTCTTCTGAAGTTTATCTGTAAGCCTCTATTCAGAACATTCAAGGCAAAAATGTCTCACTACAATGGAATCTACAGTCTTTGAGCTTTGAAAAGCGAATATATTGTATAAGTATCAGTACCCTGTTTTAGGTATATTCCCCACTCACATATTTAATAGCTAATGAAATTTGTCTGGGGTTCATATGGGACTATATCTTCTTTCCATGTTAAAGATTTGCATAGGATGGATAGCTAGGAGAGTTCACAATGAAACAGTAAAAGGATATTTAGAGGAAATGTGGCTTTCTAATGGTCATCAATCTTGTGGCTCCTGGTCATTTTTCAAATCACCATATCATGTACAGGGATGGAAAAAAGATATTTAATAAAGTTATTGTTTTGTGCTATAGAAAATATATAGAGAGCAATAGTTAAATTGTATTTTGATAATGTATTCTGTTACAATTGCAGTCTAGTAACCTTTTCCATTAAGAGTCTGAGAGGGGTAGCCGTATTCGTTGTTTTTAAAGTTACAGACTAGTAGCCCTGCAGCACGTTAGAGACTAGCAAAATATATAATGTATCATGAGCTTTCGTGGGCAAAACCCACTTCCTCAGATGAAGTGGGTTTTGCCCACGGAAGCTCATGATACTGTATGTATTTTTTTATTAGTCTCTGAGGTGCTACAGGATTACTTGTTTGTTTCAGTTAAGTTTCCATAAATATTTCCATAGTCTAGCATGTTGTTTTCAGATCTTAACAGCTTTCTAAAACATTCGCCATTTGGACTGAAACTTTTTATGCTTACTCTTAGCTTGAAGATGATTTTGTTTTTAAAGTTTGAGCAAGTGTGGTTCAGCCATCTGGAACATTATATGTGATTTTAGATATATGCATGTAAAGTTTTCAAAAATGTGTCGTTTTTGAAATGTTATACTACTAAAATAATTGCACATGGAGGCAGTTAAGGGTGTGCTTGCAACCATGATGATGTTCTTCAGGTGATGTCCCTGTGGATGCTCCACTGATGATGGTGATGCGTCATCCCTGGAGCCGCAATTCGGAGTTTTTTTTCTAGCAATTTACGGTCGGGCTGCATGCGTGCAACAGGCGTCTTGTGCTGGTGACAGTTGGACACCTCGCATGGCAGCCCAACCCCTTCTTCGGTTTCTCTTCAACTGCCCTTGGCTGTGGATGGACTTTTAATCTCTCTTGCCTCAGGCTTTTTTTTCCTTAGATCCTTGTTACTTAATTGCTTCTACCCTCAGCTATTGCCCTTAATTGATTGACTGTTACATCGTCAAAGGAGAAACAGCAGGTGAAAGAACAGGCTATCCCAGATTACCCCTGACACCGGTGGATGGATTTAAAAAAAAAGAGAGAGAGAGAGAGAGAGAGAGAAAAGAAACCAATTGGAGGGGAAAGAACAAGAGGGCAGCCTGAGACCGAAAATCACTCAGCATGCCATCCCCTACCGAGTTCAAGAAATGTGTAAACTGCAGTAAGCCCATGCCACCTTGTATGGGCATGTATAATGTATGAGATGCCTGGGGGAAGCCCATGCCCCCCAAAAGTGCAATCACTGTAAGGGGCTCATAGCCAGAGCCAGGAAGGACTGCAAAATGCGGCTACCGATGCTGCTGTTTGAAAAAGCTCTGCTTCCCTCTAGCGAGTCTGATATGTCAACAAGCCATGGAGACCTGATGTGCAGGTCCACGACTCCAGTGCCTCGCAAACATAACAGAGCAGCAGCCTCTCTGGCCAGGTCCCTGCCAGCAAAGCCTTCCCCCAGGCTATCCTCCGGTAAAGCCCTACAACCAGCACCGATGCCCATAGCCGAAGCCCGAAATATCTCAGAGCCAGCGCGTGGGTCGGTGGCACCGCAGGGGTCGAGCAAACACAGCATGGCACTGAAGCAGCCGGCACCACAGCATTCAGTGCTGCGAGTAAACACAGAACTGCCCGCTAAGCAGATCTGCAAAGTTCCAGCATAGCCTCCAGCAAAACCATCATGAGGAGAAAGCCCCTCCCTATCAGAGAATTTAAAGCAGACGCAGCATAGCGCTGCAATGCAGAATGAAATCAACTTCCCGGTGACAGCTGGTAACTACAGCGGTGAGACAAGTCCCCACCCACCCTCGAAGGGTCTCCCACGATTGCTGGACTCTCTGGTTTCACCACAACATCAGGCTAGACCCTGTCTTTTGCAGGGGAATACCACAGTTAATGAAGCTGATCAGAGGAGGGTCTTCTCCTCACAGCACTCCTCCCCAACTGCAGTTCGTCATTTTCAACAGCACTATGAAAGACCTTATCATCCTTACTGGTACCCAGAATTGCAATATCCTCCTCTCTATTACCTTCCCAGGTAAACACCATGGGATTATTGGGAGCTACGCAGATACCACCCACAGGTCACAATGGCCTTTGCTAAGGGTTTCCCACCACCCTCTCCACCTCACACCCTCCCACCTTCGATAGATTTGGAAGATGTGGACGAGGGCCAAATTACCAGCAGGGAGAGTGTCACACAAGATCAGTCGACAATGGAGAATAATTAGTCACCATCCTCCCACGACACTGTGGTACCTGAAACATCCGCCAATTCCAGGAACTTTTTAAAAGAGTAGCCACCAGTCAGGAGGTGCACCTCCAAGAAGTCAAGGAGAAACAACATCACCTCTTGAAGAACATCTGCCCATCCTCTCAGGGAAAGATAGCTCTTCCTATCTATGAGGCAATAATGGAAGAGTCTGATGAAGTCTGACGCACACCTGCCTCAATACCGCTAACCTGCAAAAGAGTGGGTAGATATACTTTGTCCTTCCTAAAGATCTGGACTTTCTCTTCTCTCACCCTCAACCAAACTCGCTAGTAGTGGATGCAGCCAACCAACGATCCAAAGCTCCCCAATTCAAGGCTGTAAACAGTGAAAAGGAGCACAAGAAGCTTGACCTCTTCAGCAAAAAGACCTATTCATCAGCCACTTTACAGCTAAGAATAGTGAACTACTCCGCACTATTAGCAAATCACTATTCTAAACTGGTGGAACTTATGGAATATCTACCCGACTCCAAGAGGCCCATTTTTTGGGCAGTCATCCATGAAGGACATGCTATTGCCCGTACCACCCTACTGGCAGCCATAAACATGGCTGATATGGCAGCCAGAGCTACTGCTATAGCTGTAGTCATGAGAAGAACATCCTGGCTGCATGCAGCAGGGATGGCCAGGGAGCTGCAGATGAAAGGGGAGGATCTACCTTTTGATAAACTAAAACTGTTCACAGCCAACACAGACGAGATTTTGCATAGTAGCAAAGATTCTAGAACCACTTAGGCACCCTTGGCACGTACACAGCACCATACAGGAGAATGAGATACATCCTGTATAACAGAAACAAGGACAACTATTACAACAAAGATAATATGACTGCAACCAATTCCGACAGCGGCCCCAGGGGAAGTGGCCTCCTCAATCATGGTCCTCTGATTCCCAGACCGCCAAACAGCAGATTTGAGATCTTGGTTGAGGGTCTGCCCGACATCCCCGATTGTCCAGTGACGAGCCAAAAATATCTGTTCAGCCCACAGACTACGCCCCTTTCTCCATCAGTGGGGCTCAATAACATCAGACCAGTGGGTGCTAGAGATTATACGTGTCGGATACTCCATACCCTTCACAGCACTTTCCCCTACTTCCCCTCCTACCCCGTCCCTCTTCAGGGACCCCTCTCACGAGACCCTCCTCAGGTTGTTAAATTTATATAGTTTGTTATTAGCTTGTTGTAAATGTTAATTTTTTCGCCCCAGAACTAACTGAAGATGAGTGTAGATTTAGCTGTCTGCATAGTTCCATTTCTGAGCTACATTGTGTGATGCTGATGAATTTTGAGAACTTGCTAAAACCCAGTACCCCTTTTAGATATAGAAGAGCATTCTGGCTAAACCAAGTGTTCAGAGCTGAAACAAAATACAGGACTATGTAGCACTTTAAAGACTAACAATATGGTTTATTAGCTACACCAGACTATGTCTCTCATGGATGTGTACTTATTAAGTTCACACAGTGGGCATCTTACATCAGTGGAGTACTGTTGTAGTTTTGACACTGAGTGTCTTATGTTGAGCTACTTGTAATGTAATCCAGGCCTTAGATGTCTGCTTCTCAGCAGATGGAGGTCAGTCTTCATTGGCGTCAAGGGTGCTTTGTCTCTATGGAAGCCTGCTCCCAAGCAGGAATTATTTGTGTTTTCTATTCAGTCCAACACTGTGGTTATGTTTGTTGCTGTTCCCTGAACTACTTAACATTTCTCAATATATTTTTGGAAATGAGCAGTGGCACATTGCATGGCTAAAACCTAGTACCCCTTTTAGATATAGAAGAGCATTCTGGCTCTTTTTCTTCATAAAGCCCTCCCTACTGCTGTTGGGACACTCTTCCCATTCTGACTTTAGTCCATTTTCCTTCAAAATCCCGATGAGTTCACATTTCTGCCAATTCGCTGCCGCCTCTAGGTTCCCAGCCTGGTGGAAAAGTCAGGAATTGTCCATGGCAAGTTGAATTGCATAGGCATACCTAGGATCTGTGCAAGTTTCTGGAAGCATGGAGACTAGACAGGCCTCACTGAAGAATCTGTATCTGATCCATCTAGTGGAAGTAATTTTATTTAAACTGTGTTATTCTGAATAAGTTATTTTTGCTTTATTCTCTTTGTATATTGATCACTATATTTAGATGAACAAATTTTAAAACTATTTTTAAAAGTAAGAAGATGAGTGAGGGTATGTCTACACTACCCCCCTAGTTCGAACTAGGGGGGTAATGTATGCATACCGAACTTGCTAATGAAGCCCGGGATTTGAATTTCCCGGGCTTCATTAGCATAAAGCCGGCGCCGCCATTTTTAAAAGCCGGCTAGTGCGAGCCCCGTGCCGCGCAGCTACACGCGGCACGGACTAGATAGTTCGGATTAGGAAGCCTAATCCGAACTATCTAGTCCGTGCCGCGTGTAGCCGGCTTTTAAAAATGGCGGCGCCGGCTTTATGCTAATGAAGCCCGGGAAATTCAAATCCTGGGCTTCATTAGCAAGTTCGGTATGCATACATTACCCCCCTAGTTCGAACTAGGGGGGTAGTGTAGACATACCCTGAGCTATTAACAGTAAAATGCTGTGTTACGGAGAAATATTTGTAGTAGGGATGTTGACATGCAGTTGACTAAACGATTAACTGATAAGCTTAGGCTTATCGGTTAATCTTGTCAACTACTTGCATATCCTCCTCCAGGTGCCTGGGGGCGGGGAGGAGCCTCCTTAAAAGGCAGTTCCCTGAAGCACCGGCTCCGCAGTGCCACCTTTCCCCCCACCACACTGCTGCCTCTATCAGAGACAATTTAGGTCCCTGGGTTTTCATAAGGAGCTCGTTTTTAGACTGGTTTCCCTTGCGGACTGGCTCCCAGTACAGAGGCAGCAGCGCGGGCTGGCAGGGGGCTCCCCGGGAATGGGGCTAGAGTGCAATGACTGCTGGCCCTGCCCCTGGGGACTATAGAATAGTCAGGTAACGGGTAAGAATTCATGCAGTTACAAGACTATTCTATTACCTGATATCTAACATCCCTAGTTTGTAGGTCCTTATATTCAGCGATGAAACCAGAAAGAACCACTGTGTTCATCTTGTCTGACTGCCTGTCTGCCACAGGGTTTTCCTGAATTAATTTCTGTTTGAACTGCAGCATATCTTTTAGAAAAATATTCAATCTTGCTTTAACAGAGATAGAAAATCTCCTGCCTATCATCTTTGTTCCTATGACAACACTAATTGTTTTAGATTGTGAATACTTTTATGGAGATAAAATATTAACGTACTGATAACTACAAAAAGGCACTGGTTTACAATAAAATATATTTTATTTCAGTACCCTTTTGTAAAAATGTACTTACTCCTCTTCTGAGTTTAACTATATTTTTTCTTTCAGTGAGTACTGCTCCACAGCAAAAGCCTGTAAGTACATTTATATAACTCATATCTAAAGCATCTTGCTGTCTTTGTTATTATTAGCTGCTAGACTGATGACATTTTGCATTCTATACAGAAGCTCCTCTGACTTTAGCTTTTATCCTTAAATGAGTACTTTTTGTGCTGAGGTCTTTATTCATTTCTAATGATTTTGTAGCAATTGAGGTCAAAAGTGGTCTAGCAGTTCTTTAAGATACATTTTTTCTTTCATAGTAATGATAAATTTATTTCAAAATAGAATTAAATATGGACCATAGACAAAATGCATAATTGCAGTTTTAAGCACAATGTTTATCCTACAATGACTAGTTATACATTTTTTAACAGTCTCCAAAGCTGTAATAATAGCCTTATCTGGAATGAAGTTAAGGAATTGCCATTTTTCGTCTTTCTTATGAAATAATGCTGATGTTGCTTTCTTAACCTTATGCACTGCAAGCAGTCCCATTGATTTCAGTGATCTATTTCTAATTGTCCTGCAAGTAGGGATGTTAAACATTGTGTATTTTAGTACCCATTCCTAGGGAACCCTCTGCCACTCTGCGCTGCTACCTTTGTATCAGAGGCAGTAGGATGGAGTAGCAGGCAAGCCAGTTTGCGAGGGGAGCCAGTTTAAAAATCGTTTCCCTGAGCAGACTGGCTCCTGCCTGCTGCCTCTGATACAGAGGTAGCAGCGCAGGGCGGCAGTGCCTCTAGTCGGCGGGGGCCCAAGCCCCTATCCACGGTGAGCCATGGATACCGCCTCCTCTCCCCCTTGTTGCCTGGGCTTATCGGATAATTGTTGTAAACGACTGTAAGCTAACGTGCCTAGCTGTGAGTTGCTTGAAGATTATGGGGTCTATACATGAACCTTTCAGAGCAAAAATTAGCCCTTCATTTAGCACTTAATTATTTTGAATGATCAAAGAGGAAAACTTCTGTATGTATATGAAAAATAAGATACCTAATTAAAATGCAAAAAGAAATAAAAAATGTTACTGTAAAATAGGGTTGTAAAATCATGTTTAATTCATTACCTGGTTAAATATTATGTTTAACTGGTTAACTGATGAAATGGGGCTGGCAGGGAAACTGCTCCAGCCCCTACTAGTAGGGGAAGTCTCACCCATTACGGGTGCGAGTGAGGTTAACCAGTTAACCATTCACATCCTTATGGTAAAACTACATTAGTCTGCTGTCTCTAACCTGTTAATTTTTCTTTTGCTTGTTGTTACTGTACCTGGAAGCACCTTTTTTCATTCCTTACGGTATATAAAATTAGAGATTTATCACTTCCTACTTCCATTAGTGATTCATGTTATTACCCATTTCATGTTAAAAAACCTTCTTTTAATTTTTACGAAGTTGTAACTAAACAGTGCATAGATTATTTTAGATAATTTCTTCATCTTTTTGCATCCATTTGCTGATTCCTAGCAGCTGTGTTTTCACTGAGTTGGCATACCAGAAGAGTAATAAAACATTTGTACATAGTTAGCAGAGTACCTTCCATATGCATGAACATATCAATAGTGGTCTAAAGATTAAGGATGTTGCTGTTGACCAAGATTAAATTAATCAAATCAGTTTTACTGTACTCATATTATTTGTTTTTTAGTTTAATTAGCAGGCCTGGGGTTATGTACCTTTTATTTGCTTTATACAACCTGAAGTGCTTTTCGAGATCAAGATTAAATGGAGAACACAAATACTTTAATATGATACATAATATCCAGAATGTACAATAAAAACTTATTGAAATTATTTAAACTTTGATGTGAGATCTTTGAAAGAATAATCAGTTAACATTATTTTTCTTCATTAAATGTAGGTTGGTAAAATATCTAAAAACAAAAAGAAAAAACTGAAAAAAAAACAGAAGAGGCAAGCTGAGCTACTAGAGAAACGCCTGCAGGAAATAGAAGAACTGGAGCGAGAAGCTGAAAGGAAAAAAATAGAAGAAAATGTAACCTCAGCTATACCATCAAATGAACAAGAAGATGAGTACCACCCTGAGGTCAAGCTAAAAACAGCTGATTTAGAGGAGGTAGCAGATGAAGAGCCTGGAAATGATGATGGTTAGTAACTTCTATTTACAGATATTGAAACTAATTTGGAACTTTAATTTTATTTTCTGAAACTGGTTTATTTTAATTATTAATTAATTCCACAAAATTTCTAAAACGAATAGGTTTTATATATTTTCAGTGTAGTTGTAACCATGTCAATCTCATTATACTAGAGAGGACAATGTGAGTGAGATAATATCTTTTATTGCAGTGGTTTCCAACTTTTTTTATGCCACGCACCAGCAAGCTCATTCAAAAACATTTGGTGGACCGGCACTGAAACATTTGCATGTTCATTGTGGTAATTACTTTATTTGTGTATTCATTATGGGAATTAATTTTAAGTAGTCACGTGTTGTTTTACATTGCATCTATATGCACACAGTGCATGTCATTCATTGGCATTAAACCTGTGTGCTGATTCCTGTGCACTTAATAAAGTAGTTTAGTTTTTAATAATCAATATTAGCTTAGATTTTTCCCCCGTATAGTTTTAGCCGTGAATGCAGCGTTATAGAGCTGGGGATATGGCCTAGCCAAACAAATAGTGAAGTATCCCTTCCCCAAATAATGTGAAGTCTAAAGACATACAAATATACAGTGGCGAGTCATCTCCAATTTACCTCTCTTAATTGGAGCTGCAGTGATAGAGGGCTGGCTCAGCAGTTCTTGGTCAGCATCTTGTCACAGAATTACCCCATGCTAAATGTATTGCAAGCCCAGCCACATGTATCCACTAATGTCAGATTGCACACCCAAATCCTAGCATCACCCTATTCTCAGCACGTGGACTTAGAATGGAGACCAAGAAGTGCAAACAATGAAAAAAAAATTTTTTCCTTGAAACTCACACCACAGAGATGTGCTTGTGCATTTATATTGCCTACTCTTTTTAGCTTTCTGTGGTATGCTATGCTATGCTGTGCTTGGCCCCAGCAGCTGGGGCAGCTGCTCTCCATGCGGCACTTGTCCCAGGTGTCCGGGACAGCCGACCTTCAGGTTCTGCACAGCACTTAGCCCCGGCAGCCAGGACAGCTGCTCTCCATGCACTGCGCGGGATTTGGCCCCAGCGGCCTGGGCAGCCGCCCTCCACATGGCGTGCAGTGCTTGGTCTGGGCAGCCATGCTCCATGTGGCACCCAGTGCTTGGCCCGGGCAGCTGCTCTCCACGTGACACATGGCTTTTGTCTGAGGCAACTAGACCGCCAAGCGCCTCAGACGCCTATCATGCAGCCCCGCCAGCTGGATCGCATAGCAGCCACTGGAGCTGGAACCAGGGCCACGGTGAGGCTGCCCCACTAGGGACATTCTCACCTTGGCCTGGCTCCAGCCTCAGCATGCCCAGCTGCCTGCCGTGCCACTCATCCTGCTGCTATGGGAACCTCAGTGGATGGGGCTTATTAGCAGCTGGGGCTTGGCCTAACAGAGTACTGAGGCCCAGCCGACAGGGGTTCGTGGTTTGGAACCACTGTTTTATTGGACCAACCTCTGTTGGTGACAGAGACAGATTTAACATTTGTACTTTGCTGTTCTTCAGGTACTTGTCCATATGTGTATTCAGCTGTAGGTGTACAGTCACCTCACAGCATATACTTGTATTGTTGTTGTTATTGTTACCTCTTGAGGCTGCCTGCAATGTACATATATTCTCTGTAATTTTATTCGTTGAATTGTTGTTGTTTGTTTTTTGACTGGTCTATGCTTTTCATAATTTATATTTCTCTCTTATGCTTAGTTTAATTCTTTGAGTAGTCAGTTCTAAAATGTCTAACCTATCCTGGCTGAAGAAATTATCTCTATGGTAACATTTAAAAAATATAATATCTAGGTTTTTTGTTTTACTGGTAGTGCACATCTGCACATTGTCATGATATTGGTATACATAACAAAATTAATTTCACGCATGGAAAGAAAAAAATTGGAGGGAACAATGGTGCACATATGTCCTTGCATGGGAGATTTTATATATCTGTATCTATACCTGTGTTTTTAGGAGTTCTTCTTGATCTATATATGCACTCAGACTTTTTTGTGTCATTTCACTGGGTGTTTGGAGGACCCCAACTGCTACTTCTGTTTTTCCATACTGGCCTGAGATGGAATCTTTCTTTGTCTGCAGTCCTGGGGTTTGGCTTTCTCATTGATATTGACAAAATGATGGTGGCAAAAGGAGAACAAACACATGTATGGAATTAAATGGCAGACCTCAACTTTTATAAAACTATTAGCATAAAAAAGGCATTTCCCACCCCTCACTCCTGCTCCTCCATACCAGGCATTTAATTGGCTCCAGTGCAGGAGTTACAGGATTCCTTACCATATAACCCTTAGTATGCGGTAAGATTTCTTGGTCTATCCGCCAGGACTCAGCTCTGTGAATCCTAACACCCTTCCCTCTGTGAGACCTCAGCATGCAAGGGCCACAAGGTCTGACTTTGGCCCACAATGATCACAGGATCTCACTCTGTCAGATGAACTCAAGGCCCCTCACCAAAATCCCACATTTTTTACTTCTGGGAAATGTTCTTTTTTGTGTCTCAACCACACTGAAAACTGACTACAAGTTGGGATGAGTAAGCAGGACCACCCCAGTACCTTTATTTAGGTACCATGCTTGTTCCTACTTAACCCACTGTCAGGGACTGTGGAGACAACAAACAATTCCCTGGGCCTCCATGAATTGGCCAATGGGAGAAAAAGATTCCTTCCTGATTCCCTAAACTGGTGGTCAGTTAGAGTCATGGTATCTGTCAGGAAGGGTTCCTATTCCTAGTTTGAATGAATAGGGTGACTTTCTGAAAAGGAGCCAAAAGAGGCTCTACATGCCCCCTGAACTGTTATATTCTTGGAGCTGAGTAATGCTAGCCAGTCAGCACTCCTCTCCCTCAACTGGCTAGAGGTGCCATAGAGTTCCATGGGAGCAGTGCTACCTATTGTCCCTTAGCAAGCACTTCTCTCCTGGGACTGTCTCCCTTTTATGGCCAGCCCCAGGAGTTTCCCCCATCTGTTGATGTGGGTGAGGTGGCATTCAGTAAATACATTTAGGTAGTGGTAGGATAGTTTTTTGTAGATAATATAAGTAGGCTTGGAAGAATTGGATTTTTATCAGTAAATGTTGGTAAACATTGATTTCACTGTACACATGCTGACAAATATATTAATTGACAGTCACAATTTACAGACAGATGACGTAAGAAAAATAGTGTTTGAAAACTTATCGGGAGTTTGATTTAAGGGTATTTTGACATGATATTGAGAATTCGTGTTTTAACAGTTACAAAGCTTTAGCTAGCTGTTTGAATTTTATGTCTACAGTCATTATGCAATTGCCTGATATCCTCCTCAACTGTGAATATTTTAGATGATGAAGAATAATAAAAACCTTAAAAGTAAACATTGATTATATCTGTTGAAATTATATTAAAAAATCAAATTCTGCCAAGCTAAGGAAAGTTTATTGTAAGATTTGGCCATATGGCTGTATCTATAAATTTTGTAGTTGTATTTATTTACTCTCAGATTTTTTTCCCCATCTCTTTCATTTATTACCTGATGGCTGGTGCTGAGCACTTCATTTCAGGGACTACACATCTTTGCTAACACTGGTACCGAGCAATTTGCAGGTATCTAGTGTACCTGAATGCCATATTGTCACAAGATATACATTTATCCCAGCTATGAGTTATAAGACTCTCATTGATTTCAACTGATTCTCTGGTACTGGTTGTAAATTGGACTCTACTCTTTACCACTCTTTTCTCTGCTTCTCCTCCTTTTGAGCCAGATCATTCGTGAGATCTCTCCTCTCTCTTCTTGCCTATCATTTGGGAACTGCTTCCCACCCCCCTGTTTTGGGAGTATAGATAGACAACTCACAACCAGTGTGTCCCCTTTCATCTGGGTGGGATATAGCAGGGTCTTTCCTCTGATGCCCTCTCTATAGCCATTCTGGCCTGGAGTCCTCTACTTCTTCTCATGCATGGGCCCCCCCAGTCAGGTCCCATATAGTCCACACCTTCCAGGGTAAATCAAGTCCAGCACAATAGTAGTTTAGTTATGGGTCTGGATCCATGTCCCCAGGGATCTTCACACCACCATCCTCGATGGGCTCATAGAGGAACCTAGGCCCATCCTCTACTGTTGGGTTTCAGCTAGGGATCCTGTAGTAAGCAGGTACGGTCTCGCTATTAAAGCCTTCCTTGACCTGTCTCTGTGCCTTTTTTTATAGCGCCTTCCTGGGCTCATTCTCCTCAGATTCTCAAAGGACAGTAGATGAGTTATGATGAACAAAGCAAATATGAAGGTCCTGCCCCAGATCTGTCTATCCCAGGGAGGCTCTAGCATCTAGTATTCTCAGGATAGCCTCTGGCCTTGCTCGGCCTTCCTCTAGGCAGGCTGTTTGTTTCCTATGGCCCCTGCCAGCCTCGCCTCCCCCTGCTCCCCCCAGCTCCCCAGCTCCTTCTGTTTGTCAGCCACTACTGACCTGGAGTTTTTCCTCTTTTAACACCTCTGCACAGGCTTGACACTTCATTTGGGCTTAATGGGGTCTGGGTTATTAAGCCCAAAGACTTTTATTAACCCCTTCCAGGCCAATATGGGGTGAATATACCCCATTGGAGGCGGTGATGGAACTCCTAACATTAGACAAATGGGTTCTGACATATCACCTGGCTACTTGGTTCATTTCCATACTTATATCTACTACTCACCCACCTTCCATTTCCCTTTTCAGAGACTCTCTCATAAGAATCTTGTTTTAGAAGAGAGTTCTCTCTCAACTCTCAAAACAATAGAGGGTCCTGTTTCTTACGTAGAGTTAGACTTCTGTTCCACGTTTTTCATTATACCGAAGAAGATTCTAGTTTTCAGAATGATGAACACCTTTATTTAACATCTGAAATTCAAGATTGTTACCCTAGACTCAGTAATACTGTCATTAGATCCAGAGGGTGTTGAAGCTTTCAGCCTCCAGGGGGCTTATTTTTACTTTTCCATGCATTTGGCAAACAAGATCAGGACCTGTGGATGTGACAAAAAAATCAGTTTTTCAGGAGGGCGCATAGAGTGTCTAGATTGTCCTCACTCAACCAGGGTTGTCTGGACAGTAAAGTTGGAGTGCAAACCTGTGATTTCCAATTTGACCCAAAGATTACTGAAGTGGTCTGTCCTGTGGGGAATTATCAGCTTGAATTTCAACACTGAAGGACCAGATAACAAGGAAGAAGTGTGCTCCTTCAGACGTCACCACTACAACAACCAGATGGCCGATACTACTTCTTTCCCTTCCAAAGAAAGTGGAGTCAGAGACATTGCAGACCTGCTAATTGGTCAGCAGATAACACCCACTGCATGATGGTGTCTGCTCTTCAGCTCAGATACTTATTCTCTTCCTGAGCCATTTTACTTCTTTTTGTTTCATTAACAGACTACTTGAAGTGCTGTGAGGGGATGCCTGCCAGGAAAGACTGGTCCTTTGCAGGATGTGAGTTGGGGGGCTGAGATGTCAGTGTGTAATTAAATCAGCCATTTAATTATTGGTACTGTTAGTTTTGTGAGTTGATTATTTATTGTGCTCCTACAGTGATTTGATAAATCATTGATCCTGGGAGTGGGCTGGAGCTGTGACAAGAGCTGCCCAGCTGCTCCCGGGGTGAGTGGCGATGTGGCAGCTCCCAGGTATGGGGCCAGAGCTGGAGCTGAGCCGTGGCCCCAGCTCCAGGCGCAACTGCACAGGAGTCTCAGTTCTAGCTCCAGCACATGGGACAGCCTCCCACCACTCGCCCCTGCCCCAGCTCCGGCAGCCATCACGTTGCTCCAGCCCCACCCGCATGGTGGGAGGCTGTCCCATGGGCTGGGGCAGGGGCTGCTGTGAAGTTGCGCCTGGGGCCAGGGCCACCCCAGCACACAGGAGCAGCCAGGTAGCCACTACGTGGGCCCTGGCCCCAACTCGAGCCCTTCCCCAGCTGCTCCTGGCCCCAGGAGCAGCTGGGCAGCCACCACACGCAGCCCTGGGGGAGGGCTGGAGCTGCAATATAGGCTGCATGTGGTGGCTGCCCAGCTGCTCCTGGGGTGAGTTGCATGGTGGATGGCTGCTGGAGCTAGAGCTGGGCTGCAGTGCAGCTCCTCCTAGGGCTGGGAACCCCCTGCATACCTGTTGTCTCTTTTCCCTCTTCACTGCCTTCTGTCTCTCAGAGCCCCTGCTGGTGTCCCCCTCCCACCCCCCAGCTCCCTATATGTCACTGTCCCAGCATCCTACTCCCTGCAAACCCTGGGCACTGGCAGCAGCTTCCTTTTGCCCCAAGTGGGAATTCTCAGCCAATCCCACAGGGAGCAGCCTTGGGCATCCCCTGGGAGCAGCGCTTCCTGTGGGGGAAGGGGGGTAGGTAGGTCTTACCACCTCCTCATGAGGTAGGGATTGCTACCTGGGAGCAGGGCTCAGGGCTCTAGCAAGGGGGTGGCAGGGGTCTCTGCATTGGGTTTCTTGGGGATCAGGGCACTGGTGAGTATCACAGAGGCACACATCCCAACAAGCTCACATGACTTCAATATTGGTGCACAGGACAAAACTCACTTTGCTCATTGATGGAAAATCTTAGAGGGAACACAGCCTGGGAGGGAGGGTGCAGGAGCGCTCTTGGGTTGGGGATGCAGGGTCAGGGAGGTGTGGGATGTAAGTGTAAGGAGGCTGGAGGTGAGGCACTTACCTGGCACCTTGCTCTTGGGCGGCACATGTGGCTTTGTGCCCCACATTGCTCCCAGGAACCATCTCCTGTTGCTATGGGAGCAGCGGGGGAAAAACCTCTGGGCAACTGCTTTGCTGCATAGGTGTTTCCACATCTGGGCGAAAGGGGAGCGGCAGCATTCAGTGCTGCTTCCTCCTCTTCCTGCTAGGGTCCAAACCCTGGGTGTTCCTGGATTAGGGGCACCTAGATTACAGAGGTTCAAATGTATTATACACAGATACTACAGTGAAGACCAGCATTTCTCAAATTGCGGTCCCTGACCCAGAAGGGATTTGCAGATGGGATGCAGAGATAAAATTTCTTGATACCTTAAATGACTGCTTCTTGGAGCAGCTGATTCTGGAACCCATAAGGGGAGAATCTATTCTTGATTTTGTCCTAAGTGGATCGCAGGAGCTGGTCCAAGAGGTAAATATAACTGGACCTCTTGGAAATGGTGAAGATAATGTAATAAAATTTAACATCCCAGTGGTAGGAAAAACACCTCAGCAGCCCAACACTGTGGCATTTAATTTCAGAAAGGAGAACTACACAAAAATGAGGATGTTAGTTAAAAAGAAATTTAAAGGTACAATGACAAAAGTAAAGTCTGTACAAGCTGCATGGAAACTTTTCAAAGTCACCATAATAGAGGCCCAACTTAAATGTATAACTAAAATTAAAAACACAGTAATAAAACCAAAAAAGTACTTCCATGGCTTAACAACCAAGTAAAAGAAGCAGTGATAGATAATATGACATCTTTTAAAAAGTGGAAGTCAAATCCTAGTGAGGAAAATAGAAAGGAGCATAACTTTGTCAAAAGTAAAAATATAATATGAAAAGCCAAAAAGGAGTTTGAAGAACAGCTAGCCAAAACCACAAAAAGTAATAGCAAAAGGTTTTTAAGTACATCAGAAGCAGGAAGCCTGCTAAACAACCAGTGGGGCCATTGATGATAGAGATGCTAAAGGAACACTCAAAGATGATAAAGTCATTGAAGAGAAGCTAAATGAATTCTTTGCTTCAGTCTTCACGGCTGAGAATATTGGGGAGATTCCCAAACCTGAGCCATTCTTTTTAGGTGACAAATCTGAGGAATTGTCTCAGATTGAGGTGTCATTAGAGGAGGTTTTGGAACAAACTGATAAACTTAATAAGTCACCAGGACCAGGTAACATTCACCCAGGAGTTCTGAAAGAACTCAAATGTGAAATTGCGGAACTATTAGCTGTGGTTTATGACCTATCCTTTAGCTATCTTCCAGTCATGAGGTACGGAAGCTGATTTAATGTGACGCCAATATTTTAAAAGGGCTCTACAGGTGATCCTGGCAATTACAGACCAGTAAGTCTAACATCAGTACTGGGGAAATTAGTTGAAACTATAGTAAAGAATAAAATTGACAGACACATAGATGAACATAATTTGTTGGGGGAAAGTCAACATGGTTTCTGTAAAGGGAAATCATGCCTTACTATTCTACTAGAGTTCTTTGAGAGGGTCAACAAACGTGGACAAGGGCGATCCAGTGGATATAGTATCCTTGGATTCCAGAAAGCCTTTGACAAGGTCCCTCACCAAAGGCTCTTAAGTAAGTTATCATGGGATAAGAGGGAAGGTCGGTTCATGAATTGATAACTAGTTAAAAAACAGGAAACAAAGGGTAGGAGTAAATGATAAGTTTTCACAGCAGAGAGTGGTGTCCCCAAGGGTCTGTCCTGGGACCAATCCTATTCAGTTTATTTATAAATGATCTAGAGAAAGGAGTCAACAGTGAGGTGGCAAAATTTGCAGATGATACTAAGCTGCTCAAGATAGTTAAGATCAAAGCAGACTGTGAAGAGCTTCAAGAAGATCTCACTAAATTAAGTGATTGGGCAACAAAATGGCAAATGAAATTTAATGTTGATAAATGTAAAGTAATGTAGATTGGAAAAAATTAATCCAAACTATACATACAATACAATGGGGACTAATTTAGCTACAACTACTTGAGAGAGATCTTGGAGTCATTGTCGATAGTTCTCTGAAAACATCCATTCAATGTGCAGCAGCAGTCAAAAAAGCAAATAGAATGTTAGGAATCATTTAAAAAGAGTTAGCGAATAAGACGGAGAATATCTTATTGCCCTTATATAAATCCATGGTATGCCCGCATCTTGAATACTACGTACAGATGTGGTCGCTTCATCTCAAAAAATATTAGCATTTGAAAAGGTTCAGACAAAGACAACAGAAATGATTAGGGATTTGGAATGGGTCCCATAAAAAGAGAGATTAAAAAATCTGGGACTTTTCATCTTAGAAAAGAGGAGACTAAGGGGGATTATGATAGAGGTCTATAAAGTCATCACTGGTATGGAAAAAGTGAATAAGGAAAAGTTATTTTCATATTTCCAAAATATAAGAACTAAAGGTCACCAAGTGAAATTAATAGGCAGCAGGTATAAAACAAACAAAAGAAATTTTTTCTTCACTCAGCGCACAGTCAACCTGTGGAACTCCTTGCCAGAGGATGTGGTGAAGGCTAGAAGTTTAACAGGGTTCAAAAAAGAGCTATATAGATTCATGGAGATTATTAGGTCCATCAGTGGCTATTAGCCAAGATGGGTAGGAATGGTGTCCTTAGCCTCTGTTTGTCTGGAAATGAGTGACAGGAGAGGGATCATGTGAGGACTGCCTGTTGTGTTCCCTCTCTCTGGGGCATCTGTTATTGGCCACTGTCAGCAGACAGGATACTGGGCTAGATGGACCGTTGGTCTGACCCAATATGCTGTTCTTATGGGTCTAGAGGTTATTTTAAGTGGGGGTAGGTCATGATATTTCACCTTTATTTCTGCAGTACTTTCAGAACTGAGTGGCTGGAGAGCAGTAGCTGTTGGGCAGGAGCATTGCTCTGAAGGCAGCCCTTACTTCTGTACTATTGCTGGCGGCATGTTTGCCTTTAGGGCTGGGTTATTGGCCAGCAGTCACTGCTCTCTGGCTGTGCAGCTCTGCATGCAACACTGTCATTAGTAGCATGGAAATGAGAGTAGAAATATCATAACCCCCCCAACCTTGTAACCACCCTCTTTTCAAAACTCCTACAATTACAATATGAAATTTCAGATTTGAAGAGCTGAAGTCATAAAATTTATTATTTTTAAAATCCTATTTCTGTGAAATTGACCCAAATGGACTGTGAATTTCGTAGGGCTCTAGTTATGCCCAGGAAGAGTGCCTTTTTAATCAGTGGCTCCACACGGGTACAGCTGTCTACATATGTAACAACCTGCAGAATCAGAGCTGCAGACTGAGAGCTCTTTGGAGGTGGTCCATGTCCATGTCTTTGGAGTGGGGTCCATGTGTTAGTGTAGCACTTAGCATAAGGCATCACTGCAATACAAATTGTGAATAATAATTATAATTCGTTAGTGTTGCTGAAAAATAATTAAAAAAGATTACATTGGAAAATAGTCAGAGTTGCAAAACGAATGCATTTCCAAATAAAAAGTGAAATGAGATGCCTAATAAATGAAACAAAGACTTTAAGTTAATGTTGAAAATCTTTGTGTATTCAAGTAATATTCAGTGTTTCTTTACACTAAAATCCAGTAATTATTGGGAGTTAAAGATCATGAAAATTCATAATATTATAAAAATATAATAATGTATTTCTAATATATTGTTCATTACATTCTTAAGGTGAAGCAGATGATCAGGATGAAAAAGAAGACACAGAAAAAGAAAACACAGAGAAAGATGATGATGTTGAACAGGAACTTGCCAACACAGATCCTACATGGATAGAATCCCCGAAAACAAATGGCCATATTGTAAATGGCCCATTTTTATTGGAACAACAGATTGAAGATGAAGATGAGGAAGAAGACGACTTCCCAAATCCTGAAGAGTATAACCTTGATGAGCCAAATGAAAAAAGTGATTATTCTTATAGCAGCTCCTATGAACAGTTTAATGGTGAATTGCCAAATGGACGTCATAAAATTTCCGAGTCACAGTTCTCTGAATTTTCAGCTTCAATGTTCTCTGGAGCTTTAGAATCTATAGCTTGTGGTTCAGCTGTTTCTGAGGGATCATCTGTAACTGAAAGAGAGGAGAGCAGCCCATCTCACGATAGGAGCAGAACAGTTTCAGCATCTAGTACTGGAGATTTGCCAAAAAGTGAGTACTTGTCCCCACTCTTGTAAATGCTTTATGTATCTGAGAGTTGCAAATGAAACCTTACTTTTGTAATGGAATGATGGGGTTAAATGATGGGGGTGGGGGTGTGTATGTGCACCTTAACCCTATTCAAGGATGTGTGTATGAGAGCTTACTTTTTATCTGGAGACTGATGAATTATCTAAAATTAGATTTTTTTGCTTATTTATTCCAGTTATTATAGTAATGGTAAATCTTAATTATAATTACAGGTTGAACCTCTCTTGTCCAGGACACTCTCGTCTGGCAACACGCATAGTTCAGCAAGACCATAGATGTTGCTGGACCAGAGAGTGCTGGCAGTGGGGGCTGGCTGGGAGTCTGGTGGCAGAGGTTACAGTGTTTGGGAGCCCATCTGGGAGCAGATCCAGGCTAGCAGCCAGGGAGGGGAGAGGGGCATGATTGAGATCCCAGGAGTGGAGGAGGGCCAGGGGCCAGGAGCCTGAGTGGAGGTGGGAGCAGAGCCAAGTGGCTGGGAGGGGAACCAGGGAGCTGGAGTCAGTGGTCTGACCCAGTATGGCCGCTCTTATGTTCTTATCCTGCATGCTTTCCCCTCTCTTTTTCATCACACTTGAAATTTCCGTGCAGAAGAATCATACCTGCAGTGTGACTCCTGCACATGGCTCTAATTAATAATAGCAGAACCTATTGGGATACCCTCTGATCACTTTCACTCAGGAGAACTGACAGCCATGCCAAGTTGGGAGGGCCCTTGGGTCTCCTGGAAGGGGTATGGCCTAAGGTGGAAGGGGTGGGGCTGGGGCCATGCCACATCTCACACCCCCAGCGTTTAGTACTGCTTGTAGCACACAGTGCTCCAGCAGCGATTTAAAGGACCTGGGATTCCTGGGCTAATGCAGTAGCAGCGGTGTTGGCCAGGAGCCCCTGGCCCTTTTGAATCACCAGGCTCTGGGGCAGTTGCCCTTTATGTCTCCCTCCGTCCCCGGTCAGCGAAGTTGCTTTCATTCAATGTTGCTGTTTCAGGAAAAGTGTTATGTGCAGGAGCAACACATACCTAGGGAGAGATGCTGTGCTTCATCTTCATAGCCTTCAGATTCTGGACTGTTTTTATTCCTGTTCTGGCTTCTCAGGGGTACCTGCGAGCAGTGCAACACTCCAGGATCTTCTATAGTGCTGAGTTCTATGCCACTCTTCTCCCATCCCTGCTGTGCTCCTTGTGGAAGGTGCCACAAGACAGTTCTTGACTGTTTCCCTTTCCTTCCTTACCAAGCATAGTAGCCATGGAGAATTACAACTGAGCTGCTCTTAGGCAGAATTCCTTTCATATGGTTCAGTGGACAGTGTGTGACCCAAACCAGAGAGAGTTATTTTTTTGCTCCTGCAACTAGCTCCACAAGTAAGCAATTCTAGCAAGAACAATATAACAAGGCATGATCCTGCAAGTAAAAACTAAAGTAGGGGAGGGGGAAGAAGAAATACCAAATGACTGGAGTCTGTGAAACCAGCTGAAGTGAGAGCAGCATCAAGAATGAGTCCAAATATAATAGATTTTGGTCTGAGTTAGAGGTAGGACTTAAGTGAGAGCTCTCTGGGATCTCCATGACTTCTGCAGTGGCCAGTGTGGCTGTCCCAGGAGCCGCTTGAGAAGCTCAGTCAGTCTCTGAACCATACCAGCTGCTTCTGGGGAGGCTTCGGGCCACATTACTCTCTGTCTTCCAACAGCAGCAAGAGTTTGGGTGTGGCAGCGTGTAGAGGGATGAGGGCTCTGGGCAGCACTTATCTAAGGCAGGGGTTCCCTGCAAGCAGGGACATGTCCCCCTCTCAGCACCTAGGTAGAGGTAATGCCAGGCTGCTCCACACACTGCCTCTGCCCGCAGGTGCTGCCTTTGTCCATAGGAGCTACTCCTGCAGTTTTCATTGGCCATAGTTCCCTGAAAATAGGAGCTGTGTGGAGGGGTGTTCAGGGTAGAAGTAGTACATGGAGCTGCTTGGCCATGCCCCTGCCTAGGAACTGAGGGAGGGACATGTTGCTGCTTCTTGGGAGCCACACAGAGTGAGGTAGGCGCCTACCAGTGATACAGCACAACTCCTCCTCTTGCCCCCAGAAATAGAGAAGGTCCTGGGCTGCACAGTATCCCCTTTCCATACAAGTTCCAGTGGGGGACCCAGGCTGCTGCCCCTCAGGCTTCTCTCCTTTACCCCCCAGATTTAGTTAAAGTAAACAGTACAAATCATGGACAGGTCACAAGCCATGAATTTTTGTTGACCGCCTTTGACCTGTCCATGATTTTTACTAAAAATATCCATGGCTAGAACACCCTTACTAATAAACATCTGAATTAAGAATAGGGCTGTCAAGTGATTAAAATTTTTTAAGCGCGATTAATTGCACAATTAATTGCATGTTCCTCCCCTTTGAAACGCTGCTGTGGTGTTTCAACGGGGCAGTGCTGCATGGAGCCTGGGATGAGCTGGAGTCCCCAGCTGACCCGGGCTCCATGCAGTGCTGCCCCTTTGAAGCGCCAGGGCAGCGTTTCCAAGGGGCAGCGCAAGGCGGAGCCAGGAGTCAGCTGGAGTCCCCAGCTGACCCTGGGCTCCATGCAGCGCTGCCCCTTTGAAGCACTGGGGTGACGTTTCCAAGGGGTAGCGCAAGGCATTCTGTATGGCATTTCAGTGGAACCCAGCGTCAACTGGGGACTCCCCAACTGATCCCGGTTTCTAGGGAAATGCCTCAGGGAGCCTGGGATCAGCTGGGCAGTCCCCAGTTGACCCTGGGCTCCCCACAGCATTTCTGCGCAGCGGATCAGCTGTGCGGTGGCTGCCCCTTTAAAAAGCTGCCTCTGGCATTTCAAAGGGGCAGCTGCCATGGAGCCCAGGGTCAGCTGACCCCAGGTTCTGGGGAAATGCCATGCGGAGCCCGGGATCAGCTGTGGAGTCCCCAGCTGTGAGGCGGTTGCCCCTTTGAAAGCCCGCCTCCACATGTTTCAAAGGGGCAGTGGAGCAGCACTTCAAAGGGGCAGCACAGCATTAACGCGTTAAATGAATGTGTTAATCCTGCCCTGCGTTAATCGCAGATGTTAACGCATGTCAATTGACAGCCCTAATTAAGAACAATACAATAAAGGTCAGACAGCCTTGTTAGCATTGAGCAGAAGACATCAGATGTGCTTGTGAGACTTTGGAAAAAGAAGTATAGGCTCTGCATTTTCTTAATGCATGGCTGAGACACAAAGTACTGGCTTGGTGAGGTTTTTTTAGAACTAGTTGTGATCTGTATATCAGGCTTCATGTAAGCACTGTGTGGGAGGTTAACGAATACGAGGAGATTTGTGAATGGTTACAAATAAGGGTGTGGAACAGAGCCAGGCATAGTAGTCTTTTGAGTATAGTGAATAGCAAATAAATTAGTTCCTGAGAATATTATGCACTTGCTGAGTTCGAAGATAATGAGACTGGGAAGAAGCAGAGAACAGTAAACTTAACTAATAAAGGAAAAGTAAGGGGAAGGAGGGACAAGTGATATTTATATGTGATTTAATCATGAAATCACAGCTCTGGAATCTATGCTCCTAGAATTCTGGTGCATTTCCACTTACTAGACATATTTGGAAACTGACACAAGAGAAAGATTTGTTAGGTTCAGTAGATGTTAGGGAGGAGAGAAGAAAAAACTTCAGCCTGTTGATGAAAGTTTATTGCCAGTGATCTGCCACAAAAAAAAAAAAAATCAAAAAAAGGATAAAGATCCCATGAACGAATGAACAAGGTGATAATGTAAAGAACATTGGTTTTGGTTCGACAGAGCTATGAAATGCTTTCTGATAAGAGGTAGAGACGACGATGATGATTATGGTTTAAGTAAAAAAGGCATACCCATTTTCTTGGTTCAAAAGTCTTTAAACAATAATTTGGAATAGAGTATAGATGAACTTTTTGCAAAATTCAAAAAATCTGGCGCATATTTCCAGTAGAAGTAATTTTTTTTAAAAAGGAGAAAGAGTAAGATGTTTGTAACTATAAGGAAGTTTATTGTGAATTTGGGGGCTTCATTATTTGGGTGCTATTTGATATCATCGCAAGTTTGGCACATAGATTAAATAGTTTTGAGAATTGTGACTTGGATACTATGAGTGCCTAAGTGTGTATTGATGCGTTGAGCGCTACATATCTGCAGATATCCGCAGCTATCCACAGTGGCCAGGTGGAGGTGGTTTCCCAAACCTCCCTGTGTGAAGGGCCTAGTGAAGAGCACAGAGGCCTAGTGCTCACCCTACCCAAGCACTTCAAACGCCACCACCCTCCCCTTCTGCCCTGACCTGCTGGAGCACCAGACCCAGTTCTGGTTCGGGAATACATGCTGCCCATTCCACTCGGCTGTTCTATGTTGTTGGCTAGTACAGTGCGGGGAATATATGAGGGAGGCTGCTGATTTCTGGGAGAAGAGGAGGGCTGGGTCTGGGCAAGGGCTAGAAATGCCCTGGGCAAGGGCCAGATTCCAGAGCAGTAGAGCCCATCTCCTGCTGTGGGGATTGGAACGGGCAGGGCTCCTACACTGTACCCCTCTGCTCCAGTGAGATCTGACAGATGTCTCAGTTGCCAGATGCCATTGCTCTTGATTTCTGAGCAGCAGCAGCACATGATGCAAATCCATTTCCTGCCCTCAACCCATCTCTTGAGATCCTCACCTTGCTCCTGTGCTGCTCTTTATTTCAGTCCCTGCTCACAATCATAGAATCCCAGAGCTGAAAGAGACCTCAGGAGGTTATCAAGTCCAACTTTCTGCCCAAAGCAGGACCAACCCCAGCTAGATCATCCCAGCCAGGGTTTGTCAAGCCGGGACTTAAAAATCTCTAGGGATGGAGGTTCTACCACCATCCTAGGTAACCCGTTACAGTGTTTCACCACCTTTCTTACTTCATAGGCTGAATCAGCCAGACTCTGCTCTCAGGTTTGGAGGGTAACCAAGAAGAAACAAATCGCTTAATGCGAATAAATGAAAGGTTTATTAGATATTACAGGTGATATAAAAAGAAAAGGCAAGAGAAAGCTTACAACTTCCCTTTGGCTTGCTGGGGACTCTGACTCAGCAAGGGATGGACTCCTGGGCCAGGTCCAAAAGGCAACTCTGTACAGTTCCAGGTCCTTCCGGAAGTCCAAAGGGGATTGGCAACAGTAAACAATATATAGCCTGTATATTAAAATTCTAGAAGTGGCAACTAACTACGTGCAGAGGGAAAAACAAATCAAACACCTGCCTGTTTGAGAAGATTCTCACAGACAGACTTGTTTACCTCAGAGCTTATTTCAACTATGCGATGAGCTCAGCCATGCCAGGCATGGCCTAGCTCTCTAACAAGCTAGCTAGCTGGGAATTTTCCTTGCTAACAGCAGGCCAAAGCCTATTTTCTAGTTTGCAGACATGATGAGAACTGGGAAGATTCACTAACTCCTCGAAATACAATGGTCGTCCAGTTTTCCAACCACAACACCACCCTCCTAGTGAAATAGCTTTTCCTAATATCCAACCTGCACCTTCCCCACTGCAACTTGAGACTGTTGCTCCTCATTCTGCCATCTGTCACTACTGAGAACAGCCTCTTTGGATTGCTGTTCAGATCGTTAAAGGCTGCTATCAAATCCCCCCTCAATCTTATCTTCTGCAGACTAAACAAGCCCAAATCCCTCATCCTCTCTCACGCGTCCACATCCTTTCTGTAGTGGGTGGCCCAGAGTTGGGTGCAGTACTCCAGATGTGGCCTCACTAGTGCCAAATAAAGGGGAATAATAACTTCTCTAGATCTGCTGGAAATGCTCCTCCTAATTCACTCTAATATGCTATTAGCCTTCTTGGCTACAAGGGCACACTGTTGACTCATATCCAGCTTCTCATCCACTGTAATCCCCAGGTCTTTTTCTGAAGTTAGTCCCCAGCCTATAACAGTGCTTCGGATTCTTCCATCCCAAGTGCAGGACTCTGCACTTGTCCTTGTTGAACCTCATCACATTTCTTTTGGCCCAGTCATCCAATTTGTCTAGGTCACTCTGGACCTTATCCCTACCCTCCAGCATATCTACCTCTCCCCGTCTTAGTGTCATCCTCAAATTTGCGGATAGTGCAATCCATCGCCTCATCCAGGATACTAATAAAGATGTTGAACAAAATCGGCCCCAGAACCAATCCTTGGGGCACTCTGCTTGAAACCGACCACCAACCAGACATTGAGCCTTTGATCACTACCCATTGAGCTCGACAATCTAGCCAGCTTTCTATCCACCTTACAGTCCATTTGTCCAAACCATACTTCTTTAACTTGCTGGCAAGAATTATGTTCACAGAGCCAGTTATCTCGTCAGAGAAAGCAATCAGGTTGGTCAGGCATGAATTGCCCTTGGTGAATCCATGTTGACTATTCCTGATCACTTTCCTCTCTTCCTAGTGCTTCAGAATGGATTCCTTGAGGATTCCCTCCATGATTTTTCCAGGGACTGAGGTGAGACTGACTGGTCTGTACTTTCCTGGATTGTCATCGTTCTGGGTATGTCTACACTACCACACTAGTTTGAACTAGGATGGTTAATGTAGTCAGTCGAAGTTGCAAATGAAGCCCGGGATTTAAATATCCTGGGCTTCATTTGCATCTTGCCGGGCGCCGCCATTTTTAAATCCCTGTTAGTGCGGACTCCGTGCCCGCGGCTACACGCGGCACGGAGTAGGTAGTTCGAATTATGCTTTCTAATTCGAACTACTGGTACGCCTCAACAGTAGTTCGAATTAGAAAGCCTAATTTGAACTACCTACTCCGTGCCGTGTGTAGCCGCGGGCAGGGAGTCCGCACTAACAGGGATTTAAAAATAGCGGCGCCCGGCAAGATGCAAATGAAGCCCGGGATATTTAAATCCCGGGCTTCATTTGCAACTTCGACTGACTACATTAACCACCCTAGTTCGAACTAGGGTGGTAGTGTAGACATACCCTCTTTTTTTTAAAGATGGGCACTATGTTTTCCTTTTCCAATCGTCTGGGTCCTCCCCTGATCTCAAGCTGCCTGCCTCTTCCCTGCAAGATCCCACATCCTTCTCACTTATATGTGCACTCTCCCTCCTCCCCTGGAGATGTCTTTCTGTGCAGATGAAGATAAAATCTGATTAGAAGATTGCAGATCACATGACAGGTTGAGCCTAGTGGATAATGATCCATATTTTTATGTCCATGCAAGACTCTACTAATATGGGCTTTTGAAGAATACTACCCTGATATCTATTAGAAAAGTAAAAGAAGATGGGTCCTTTGGGACACATGGTCTTTAAATATTTTGCAGACTTTTTAGCTTTCTTTTCTTTCTGCTTGAATACATTCATCCTGTATCCTACAAAATGGATTCAGAGTGAAAAGCTGATAATGGAAAGGTGTAGTAAATTACAGGTTAGTCAGCATCTGTCAGGAATTGTCTCTAGATAATCATAGAAAAGAGACCTTCTTTGTTCGTCTAGTCCATGCTTCTGTAGGTATTAGCTACTAGTCCATCTCTGGTAGGTGTTTGGCTAACCTGTTCTTAACCTTCAATGGCAGAGAATTTGTTCCCATGCTTAACTACCCCTATAGTTAAGAAGTTTTTGCTAAGATTTACTAATGTCTAACCCAAATCTCCCTTGCTACAATTTAAGCCCATTACTTCTTTGTCCTGTCCTCGGTGGTTAAGGAGAACAATTTATCAACCGTTTCATTACAAAAGCCTTGTACGTACTTGAAGATTATTATATGTCTCCCTCCCATCCTTCTCTTTTCCAAATTACACACACTTCGTTTTTTCAGTCTTATTTCATAGGTCATGTTTTCTGATCTTTATTCATTTTAGTTGCTGTCTTTGGACTTTCACTACTTTGTCCACATCTTTCCGAAAGTGTGATGGCCATAAACGGACACAGTACTCTAATTGATGCCTTCTCAGCGCTGAGTAGAGTGGAATGTTTTCTTCTGATGTCTAGCTTACAACACTCCTATTAATACATTCCCAAATAATGTTTGCTTTTTTTGCAACTAGATTACATTGTTGACTCATATTTAGTTTTGATCAGCTATAATCTCCAGATCCTTTTCTGCATTACTCCTTTATAGACAGTCATCTCCAATTTTGTATTTCTGCAATTGGATATTCCTTCCTCAATACAGTCATTTGCATTTGTCCTTGTTGAGTTTCATCATGTTTATTCCAGACCATTTCTCCAGTTTGTCAAGATAATTTTTAATTCTTATTCTATCCTCTGAAATGCTTTCAGCCCCTCCCAGTTGGAAACGATCCACAAACTTGATCAGTGCACTCTTCGTGCCGTTATCCAAATCATTTATAAAGATACTAAAGAACTGACCCAGGATATATCCCTGCGGGACCCTCACTTGATATGCACTTCCAGCTTGATTATGAACTACTTGTAACTAATCTCCTTGTATGCTTTTCTAGCCAGTTATACACCTGCCTTCTTAAGAGTCGTAAGACATTCATAGATTCCTTCAGGAAATTCTTTTAAGTTGAATGACAAACGTATTCCTAATTGCAAAACTGACACCATGAATGTGCCTGAAGATTTTCATTTTAAAAAAAAGTTTAGCCTCCACTTTCTTCTCTCAGTAGAACTTCATCTGAGCAATCTGTCTCACTCAGGGCAGTGACACTGTTGTTATATCTTGCAAGTTCCCTGGCAACATAGCATTTCTTCTTTCCAGACATACATTATATTGTTGTTCATCTGGGTGTGAACAATTCATGTAGTAAAAGTCATTATCTCGTCCACAGGCGGACTGGTCCCATTGAACATGATAATCCAGCCAAAAGTGTATTAGGGATGTTAAATTGTGTTTAATCAGCTAATCGAGTAGTCGATGGAATTTTGATAAGAGGGAAACTGCAGAG